>NW_023276807.1:68485042-68680042 GCF_003668045.3 Cricetulus griseus | reverse complement strand
TACCTACGGGCTTGTGCCTTTAACACACAGCTCTATGTCCCATATCTTAAAGCCATTCTCTAAAAAACTAGATGACATTTGGCATCCTGGGGGAGCCAATGCCTCATGAGAACCCACAGGACAGTGGTCCCTTCAGTATTAATGCCAGGAGCAAGCTCTACTTCTCTCAGTGACAGGCTGGTGCTTTCAATGTGGACGACATTCTGAGTCAAGAGTCATGTGTTCCCTGTGCCACTGGATGGTGCCCGTTTTGACTTCAGCGTCTGTTACTGTTGAATCCTCCACAGTGAGGTTCAGCAATGCTGGAGGGTAGACACTCAGTATTTCTCAAATGAATGTTAAAAGCACGTCTTCTGAAACATGCTTGAAAAAGTGAGCAGTGGAATGTAAAAAACAAATTAATAAAAAAAGATAATAAAAAAAGAAAAGCTAAGCAGACCATTGAGCTAATTAGGAGGTGGGGAATCCCAATATAGGACGCAACAAGGATTTGGCTAGCATGGTCCTGGGGTTGGGGAGTGGAGATACGGAAGAGGCTGAGTCAGCCCCGGCCCCAAGGCCCACCGCACGGTGATGGGTGAATCCTCCCCTCTTCCTTTGCCTCCTTACTCCCTGCTTCCCTTTCTAAATTTGTACACAGGAAATGAGCGCGCGTGAGCCAGTGCTAATGTGAAGGCGCAGGCAGATTTCCTGTGTCTTCGCTGTGAAGCTGTTAGAGATGATGTTGGTTGGTGGGTGTGAGAAAAATATTGATTTCTCTCATAAGTCAATAAATGTCCTAAGAAGGAGCCTGGATTGCAGGTGTGGGTGAGAACAGACCACCACCCTGGGTGGAGAGCCTCAGAGTCCAGACATTACATTCTGTAACAGCCATGGAGAGTGGAGCCGTTCAGTGGACAGGCCCCAAAGGACGGCTTGAAGGACATGCAAGATGGGTCAGTTCACATCCAGCTTACCAAGGGGCGTCCCATGGTCCACTCAGTGAAAACGGTTCCACCCTGCGAGGCTCCCCCTCTCCTGATCAGTGGTCTCTGCTGCAGCATCCATTTCTCTCCCTGATCCTGTGTTGACTGGCGCACACTAAGGGTGGACCCGTGGGAGAGCAATGAAGAGCCTGCTACCACAGGCCCTCTGTCATGGTCAGAGCACCAGCAGCAATGCCACCACAATGCTACAGGCAGGATGCTGCTGTAATATCAGACAGGCAGCATATTGGTGTCAATCTTTATCTTGTATGTCCATGAGGTGGGAGTCCTCCATCAGACCAGCTCCAGGATTCTCTGGCCAGGGCCACATTCTTCACTCCCTCACACCACAGAGAACTGGCTCTCTGGTGTCTCTTCCTATGAGCACACAGGTCTCAGCTGGGTGTGGTGGGGGGGAGGTCAATGGTCTTTAAGATACATGTTTACATCGTCATTACATGTAAGGGAATTACTTCCAGCAACCTCAGAAAATGCCATATCTGGAGACATTCCTAGGTGAGCTGGCAGCCGCAAGCCTATAGGCTATGTGAACTCTCCCTTCTGAGCCAGAAGAAGGTTGGTGAAGGGCTGCCTATCATAATGCTGTTTTACAATGTGTTCAGTCCCTGTTTTAGCAGTATGGGTTCATGGGTTACACACACTTCACTGTGTGTGATGGGTGATTCCTGCCTTCATCTTGATTGGATCAAGATACACTTGGTTATTGATGAGACACACATTTCTGTGTTTCTGTGACCTTTCTTGGTGTTTGAACACAATCCCATGAGCTAGGATTTTGTATTGAATACAAAGGGGGAGGGAATAAAGTCCACGAGCAATAGTGTTCTCTCTGCTCCTTGGTCTGTCAAGGGTGAACAAGTCTCTGCTGCTGCAGCCTTCAGCCATTCTCACCATCCTGATGTTCTATCCGTGATGAGTTATACTCTCAAAGCATGTGCCAAAAATGAGTTCTTTCTCCCCCAAGTTGTCCTTGTTAGGTATTGGGTTATGGGGAGAAAAGTAAGCAATCGAATTCTTTAAATGGATAATGAGGAGGGCACAAGGACAGAAGACCCCTAAAATATGAGCTTAGAAATGTTCGTGTGGGGCTGGGGAAATGACTCAGTAGGTGAAACACTTGCTCTGCAAGCATGGAGACCCCAAATTCTGACTCCCAGCACCTATATAAAAGCCATCTGGGTGTGGTGGGGCATTCCTGCACTTCTAGCACTGGGTGCGGTGGGGGGGCAGGGAAGGCTAGCTTGACCAGCTAGTCTTGCTGCATCAGTGAGCTCCACTTTCAGTAAGAGACCTTGTCTCAAAAGAATGTGATGGAAATGTGATTGTGGAAGACACACAGGATAACCTCTGGCCCCCATATTCATACATGCATACATACATGCATGGAGAAGCAGCTGAAGAAAACATCTGATGTTGATACATGATTACATAAGTGCATGTACATAACACATGCATATACACACATGCACACACACATGCACACAGTATGCATACATGCATACACACATGTACACATGTGCACACACATGCATGTACACACATGCATATACAATGCACACATGCATGCATACACATCCACATGCATACACATGCATGCATACACATGCATGCATGCACATGTATACAGACATGTACACACAGACATACACACATGCATACACATATGCAAACACACACATGCATACATACACATGCACATACATACATACACATGCATATACACACATGCACACACACATGCACACAGTATGCATACATGCATACACACATGTACACACATGCACACATGTGCGCACACACTCATGCACACACGTGCATACACACATACACACATGCATACACGCATACACACACACACACACACACTCAAATTCACTGATTTCCCCTGTGGTTTACTGTGAGATAGAGAACCAGTGTTGGCTCTGGACAGGAGTCAGGGCCAAGTCTAGAATATTAGTGACTGGCACTTCTATATTGTGCACATGCTCGGGATTGGCATCACATCCATCTATGGATAAACTGTAAGTGTACTTCAGTCTGATCTGAGTGTTCCAGAATAATAAGAATTAGGAAACCATGGCCTTGCCTGGGACACATCACACTCTTCACACAGATCTTGTCCAGCCCACATGCTAGCATGCCCGGGAGCCTGGGATGCCCTGTGCTTATGAGGAGACCTCAGATTTCCACCTTCAGAAAGGCCTGGGGGCTCACCAGACAGGGCTCATTAATTTAAGACAGTTGAGCTTGCCTGCTCCACGGCTCACAATTCAATTATGGAGGGAGATAATCTTCCCTGGGGTGGCTCATTGAAGCTGTGGGTTTTTAATTAATTCTGCACATGTGGGGATGCTGTGGAATGCACAGGGCTGTCACCTCTGTGTCCTTGTTGGTGGACTCTGCCCAGGTGCATGCCTAGAGAAACACTCCCCAGACAGATGGGGCCATACTAGCTCTCTGCTGGGGGGCAGGTTGCTCTGAACATGGGTGAAGCCGATGGTGATTTGCAAGCCTCTCTGGGTTGTCCCAATTCTGTGGCACAGTTGGAAGCAGTGGCTCCTGTCCTGTTCTCTGGACCACACCCTAAAACCTCAGTGAAGATGTGACTTAATAGCAATGAGTCTCCTATTTCACTTCTTGTTTGTTTGCTTTTGAGACAGGATCTCAAATATCTGAGACTGGCCTCAAACTTGCTATGTAGCCACCAATGACCTTGGACTTCTAATATCCTTCCACTGCTTCCTGAGTGCTGGGAGGAGTGCGTCACCGCACCTGGCTGGGGTCATATGCATGCCCTCATGTCTGACTTTGCCGTGGATGTAGGAGAGCTGAACTCAGGTTCTCCCGTTTGCACAGCAAACACTTTACCCCCTGAGCTATGTCCACAGCTGCTTAAAATGAGTCTTTTCTTATTCCAACAGTTTTGTAAGCTGTGGACTGTGTTAGGCTGAGGAGATTCATTGACAATATACTTCAGAGATTTTTGTCCATGTCAGGAGACTTCTGGGCATGTGGCCAGTCGGTCAGACATATTTGATCCTCACGCAGAGTTGAGCTGCCTACTCTAGGCCCGGAGCTAAGATGGCCACAGGCTAAATTTACTCTGTGGTGTGCTTAAGATCTCATTAATGACTAAGTTTTGCTATTTATGCAAATAAGCAATTCAACCTGTTTAGCTTCTGCCTGCAGGCCACCTGGGACAAAGGCACAATGGCTTTTTAAAGCCATCTTTTAAAATGGACAGGGAAGAGGCCTTGTTTTTGATGGTATTTAATGTTGCGATCATACTGTGGTAAAACATATATGAAATGAGATTTGGCATTTTTAATTTTTTTCCTGTGGCAAGATTATACCCTAAACCATACCTCCAGCCCAGGTTTACCCAGACCGTACCTTCCAGCGGTGTTGTGTGTATTCTTGTCCCAGTGTGACCATTACCACTACTATCTCCAGAATTTCTCATCTTGCAAAACTAGGATTCCCACACACTAAACACTTGTCCCCCTGTCCCATCTGCTGCTCTGTCTTGTGACTCTCTGAGCCTGCCTGCCAGCTTTGGCTTCCCCAAATAGATGGAAACATGCACTGTTTATCTTTTTTATTGACTGGCTGATTTCATCTACATGTCTTCCATCTATAACCCTGCAGCATGCAATCTTCTTGATGGTTAGATCATATTCCACTTTGTGCACAGGCCTCAGCTGCTTTTCCACTCGTCCACTAATGGGTAATTGGGAGTGAGGTGACTGATGCTTTTGTAAACAGGGACACACAGGTATCTGTTGTTCTTAGTTTTTGATTCTTCTAAATATACACTTTCAAAGATTTTATTAACAGAAAATTAATGCCTGCTTGTGTTACTTCAACTTGAAAATGTTAAGTCCTAGTAGTGCAAAATATTCTGCATCCTACATGTCTGAAAGTTCCTAAAGGACAAGTCCTCAAGAAGGTGAGTTGGAGAAAGCAAGGGGGGGGGGCAGCACCTGCCGACCCTTCCTTATTCTTCTTACAGTGCAGCTTTGGTTCCTCTACTGGGGACAGAGACTGGTGCCCAGCAGCTGTCTGCCTCCTGCCATGGCAGAGGTCCTTAACTGAAGGTTTCACCAACTGCCTTGCTGAGCAGCGTGTCTCCCAGTGTGAAATTTGAACCGTGAAGACAATTCTACAGAGAGAACAGGACTCTGCCTTGCTCTCCTTCTCCTAGGTTCTCCAGAAGCTAGGGACTAGAGCACTCTGAAGGAGACAGTGGCATTGGGGTAAATAGACCCGGTGCTGGTGAGCCTTTGTGGCTTTAAGGGGAGAGTTGTCCTCAGAACAGCTGAGATGTGCTATGGGGAGTCATAGACACTTCGACCGTTCACAGGAGTGCTAGGAGACACCGACTCATGGACAAACTGCTCCAGACCTCTCCAGTATTCCTTTTGTTCTGGGTCCTTAAGTGGGCAAAGGAAACTTTTCAGAAAAAAGCATCTGGCAGTTTGAATTGTGCCTGCATATATAGAATGTAAGAGGAGGAAGCTGTTTCACCTGCAACAGTGCAGCCAACATAAATAAATAAAATCACACTCATGCCCACGCGGCTGGGAAGTTAAAGGATGTAAGCAGAATCTCATTGCCCATAGTTTGTAGATAGATCTCCGTCTGATTCCAAGAGAAAACCTGTAGTGATTTTAATAATTAAGGCAAGAGCAAATGTTTGTCCTTAATAATTAATGGGAAAACACCAAGCTGAAAATTTAAGCTTTTGCTCTGCGTGGAGGTTCATTTTCAGACACATATTTAACTCAGAATTCTTTTTCCTGTGTGAAACAGGAAAGAAGATAGAATGCGTGTGTGCATGTGGCCCAGATAGGAACTGTGTGTTCAAGGTCTTCCTTGATGGTCCCAGTGCAGGCAAAGCCCTCAAACCTCTGAGTGATGGGCTTTGCATTTGTAGTCTATGATGGAGCAAGGACATCCTGGCTCCATGTGGTGTACACTCTGTTATCCCCTGCAGTCCGTGGAACCTAGTCAGTTTCTGAGGGGAGGAACGTGTGAGGGGGTAGAGGGAATACATGTGTATATGGTTGTGTGGGGGCACCTATAGAAGTCAGAAGTCAACCGTGGGTGTCACTTACTCTTTACTTTACTCTTTACTTCTTTTTTGAGACGAGGTTACTCACTGAACCAGGATTCAACTAGACAGGCTAGGCAGCAAGCCCCAGAGGTCCTCCTGCCTCTGCCTCCTCAATCCTGGTATTTGTAGGTATGCTACCACACCAAGTTTTCATGTGGGTACAGGGATAGAACTTAGATCCTCATGTTTGCCTGCTTCCCTTACAGCTATCTGCCTGCCTCCCTTACAGCTACCTCCCCAGCTTCCAACCCTGGGCACTTTCTACAGTGGGGAAAGTTTAAAGGTTCTCCCCCATCAGCTCAATCTGAGGACAGGTGTCATTGCCCCCAGGTTGACAGTGCAGGTTTTTAGGTGACAGCAGCCACTATCTTGAATCCCACCATGGGGAGAGGTGCTCTGAGCTTCACATGTGTTGCTCTCTGTTCCTGAAGCTCCCGGTACTGTATTGCCTTATTGGAGGTGACAGTGCTAGTCCCTCAGCAGACTGCAGAGCGGCAAGCATGGCCTATGAGATGCAGCACGCACACTCTTCGGCACTAACAATGTAGGGCCATGTGTAAATCGAAGAAAAAAATGTAAATAGGTGTCATTTGAGGGATAAAACAATCAGAAGGCTTTCGAGGATAATGAAGATTACACCAAATTGTGTAAACAGATCCGCAGCTTTCAGAGCGGCCTCACTCCACCAGGAAGCTTCCGCTTTCTCTTCAGCTGCAGTTTCTTTACATCATCTAAGTTTATTTTCAGCACTTGCCTTTTTATAGCTGTAAACAGACCTCCAGGTAGTGTCTTTGGAGAAACAGTCTTTCCGTCTCATAGAGCTGCTGGAGGCTGAAGGGGGGATGCTGCCCTCTTCCAGTAGCATCCAGAGACTTTGAACCAGAGGCTGGCAGCACTTTCTGATGCTGGTGTTTCTTGCATCTTTTTTCTGCTCTCCCTTTCTTCCAAGTTATCCATCCTGATTTTACAAACTTGTGCATCTGGTGCCAGTTGGAATAAGTCAGGAAATCTACTTTGTCATCTTTCCCCTGCTGTGCATGCATGCAGATAACTTGAACTTTTGGGAAAGCCATGGCAAAGTATGGTATGTTCTAGACCAGGAGGAAGCAGTTAAGGAAGGGTTGCAGCAGCCAGCCTCCACGTTGTGGACTTTCCTTCAGCAGAGGCAGTAGAGTCAGAAGGACCCCACACAGTCTCCAGACACAAAAACTACCACCTTTCTACTGGCAGGCCTCAAACCACATCACAAGCTCTGCCCATGGCTTTGCTTTCTGTGAATGCCTGCTTTTTGTGTGTGTGTGTATGCTTGTGTATGTGTGTATATGTTTGATTATGTGTGTATGCTTGTGTGTGTGTATGTATGTGTATATGTGTGTGTATGTATGTATGTATGTATGTATGTTTGTGTATGTGTGTGTATGCATGTGTGTGTTTTGTGTGCATGTATGTGTGTATGTGTTTGTGTGTGCATGTATGTGTGTATATGTGTGTTTTCAGGCCTGCCCCAGGACAGCTGCTGTGGTTTACAGGGGACCATGACCATGTGAGGTTTTGTGTTCATTCTTTGGAAGGTCACATTCAACCCCTGGGTTCCATACAGTTTCAATGTATTATTGTTCTTGCTCTTTCTGAGGTGGGCCTAGGGTCCCTGTTACAGAGCTGACCCATGTACTATATCCATTTTGTATCCACCATGCTCCCTGTGTACTGGTGTTTGTGAACTGACTGTTGTCACACTGACAGCCCTCAGCTGAGTCCATCTCTTTTCTTCACAGCGTGCATATCTCCATGGGATACATTATATTGCCCTCCTCCACGGGTCTCACATTCACCCCTGGGTTTCTCTAAATATGATGTGTGAATATGCAGTAGAAGTTGTAGAAACTCTTGCATACTAATGCAGCTTGTTAAGTCATACACCCAAAGGGGTTGTTGAGCTTGTATCCTGCCAACTTTCTACCTCTTAACCAACAGGATACAGCATACTCCTGTAATATGTCTCAGAAAGTGTGGCAACCATCCTAGTGGGTCTTGGGCTTGATGTGATCGCCACATGCAGAATCTAGATTCACTAAGAAAACTCTGGGCATGTCTGTGAAGGGGTTTCTACATTAGTTAATTCAGATGGGAGATCTTCCCTAAGCTCAGGCACCATTCCCTGAACTGGGGTCTCAGACTAAATAAAAAGGAGAAAGTAAATGACCATCGTTGTTTGTCTCTGTTCTGCTTCCTGACTATGGATACAATGTGACCAGCCACCTCATACTCCTCTCATCATGACTTTCCAACCATGATGGATTGTGCTCCCCGCTGTGAGCCAGATCATCCCTTCCTTCTTTAGGTTGCTACGTCAGGTAATGTGTTGCAGTAATGAGAAGGGTAATAAAGGTACCACTTCTGGGCACCCAGCAGGACCAAGCTCCTTCATCATCCTCATTTCAGCACCAGGGCTTAAATGCCTCAAGGTCTCAGAGATGGGAGCCCTTGGCTCTACCCATGCCTCAGTGCACACCGTGTTCCTGCCTTCCAGGACACCCACGTGTGGGGCTCCGTGGGAGGATGCCTTTGTCTGGGAGAGGATGGAGTGTGCTTTGGAATCCCCTGCAGATGCTGCTGTTCCAGGAACACGTGTACTGTGGCGTATCGCGTAACGGTGCGCTGTGGGGAACAGCAATGAATAGAGGGGCATACAATAACATGCATTGTTGATGTTTGTTAAAATAAAGATATTCAATTTATAATAAAAGGGATTAAATGCTTAATTCATGCCTATGTTAATATTTGTCTGCAAGTACACAGATAAATGGCAGCGTACCTTATCACGTCCAACACCTGTGCGTACAAGTTCCTCTGCCTAGATCTCCACGGGATTGTATGTTTTACAGAGCTTAAACTTTCATTTCCCAAAATAATGATATCATTCATTTACAGATATAGATAGGCACAGCGTACTCCAGCTCCAGCTCAAGATGAGCATTGTGGCTTGGGCTACGGAATACGGGATTAATTACACTGGTGATAGACCACAGTCTGCCACCGCAGCAACCGGTGACTAGCACAGTGGTGGTGGCCACATGCTTCCCTTCAGGAGGTAGTAGGGGGCAGTCCATCAGCTGCCTGCCCAGCATAGGGTTGTGATGCACTCAGCTTTGTGTGGGGTTGCTGTGCCTAGAAGCCATGGTGCTTGCAAATTGAATCTGATTTTTAAATGTGCCGGGGGAATTTACTGCTTAAGAGACTAGGGCTGGGGGGTTGGAGGGCTGGGCATGTAGCTGTTTGTAACAGGATTTGCCCAGCTTGAATGACGCCCTTGGCTGCATCTCTAGTACTGCATAAGCCAGGTGTGGCAGCACACTATAATAGCAGTAGGGAGGTAGAGGCAAGAAGATCAGGAGTTGAAGGTCATCCTTGGTTATATAGGAATTTGAGGATAACATGGGCTACATGAGACCCCATCTGTAGGAGGGCAGAGAGTGTGTCATGCTATCTTTGGGTTCAGCCCCCGATGGGCGGTTAGCAGATACTCATGACCAGCTGTTACTTGATCATTCCCGGGCAAAGCTAAAGTCATGTCCTGCTCATCCATGGCTTCAGAAAAGCTAAGCATACAGCTACACCCCATGGTCCCAAGCCAAGGGCTGTATATGGGGGCATGTTGTTCAGGAAACAGCCTCTCATATAGTCTAGCCTTGGATGGATCAGGATATACCAGGCACTGTGACAAAGCAGTCCATGTTGGGATGTGATAATGACAGAAACTCATCCTTTGAGTCTTAGGTCAGAAGTCTGACATGGTGTGAGTGGGCTGTGAAGCCCTGCGGGGAGTGGGGGGGGTGGGTCAGAGGCATCTCTGTCTATATGCTCCCCAGCCTGTACTAAACTCAGCAGAGAAGAGTGGTAGTTCATTTACATTAGTTTTCAAAGTCAGAAGAGGAATTCAGTGGAGTCTGCCCACAGCACGCAGGTCTTTCAGGAGGAAGCTGACCCACTAGGTATGAAATGCTCTGTGCACTGGGTGAGTGCAGAGAGGGGCTAGAGCAGGAAACAGAGGACCCACGCCCCACGGAGCAAAAATAGAGATTCAAAATATGACATGCACATGATAAACGGGAAGTTTTTAACAGAGACCCTGAACTAGAAACCAGGGTCCCACAGAGACCCTCCAAGTGCCTCGTGATGTAAATTCTGCAAAGGAGGAATTGCATATCACAGTGACATATAAGCTTCATCGTCAGCTTGGCTTAATTTGGAATCATCTAGTAGACACAGCCCTGAGATTTAACTGAGTAGGGAAGGCCCATGCTGGATGCAGACAGTGTCATCCTGTGGATTGAGGTGCCACTCTGAATACACAGTGGAGCACTTGTGTCCCTGATAGGATGAGATGTGGACAATCAGCCACCACACTCCCAATGTCACAGAGCTGCCCAATACCTGTGATTAAATTCAACATGAAACTGCCATGCCACATGTCCTATTGCAACTCTCTTGTAGGCCAGGAAACTTAAGGGCTGGAGAAAACCAGACAAGGAAGAAATTTTAGGTTTCAGAGACCGGCGATGCACCATGACATGCCAAGAGGGTTGCGGCATGGTGATGATCAGGGAAGAACAGGTCAGGGTTAGAAACTCAGCCTCTGCAGTCACCAGCCCTGGTTGACACTGAAGGCCAGGTGAGGCAAAGCTGTGCAGCACTGCTAGGTCCTACTTGGAACCAGTACCTGAGACTACATAGCTGTGGGTGAATGTTGGCTTCCCCTCAGTCAGCCTCTTACTGCTCTGGGGCTTGGTAGCTGGATGTGGTTTGCAGTGAGTGACTCATGCATGTCTGCAGGCCAGCCGACCCTGCCTGAAGGGGAGAAGCAGTATGAACCTGCTCAGTAGAGCAACCCAGTAGAGGAGCACAGAAAGCATGTGCAGGACTAAAGCCATCAACCCTTTTGAAGCATTTTATAGGACACAGGGGACTGACCACCACTTTATATGTGCGTCTTTATTTACACAGGGAGTTGTACAGTGTTTGAAGTTAACATGCAGTGCAGACCTCACGATTCTTTGTAGCAACAAACTATGTGCCATTAGGTGGCTGGATGCAATCAAGTGTGCTCTGGACATTCCACATAGCAAATCTGCCTGAAAGAGCAAATTAAATGGTTATTTGGAGCTACCTGATATACCAGGGCCAACATGGTGGCTTTGGGGAGGATGGCTGTCTTTAGGATCACGGGATAATCAACTGAAAATGTCTTCTTGGCTCTGAAACATTGTCTCTGTGTTGTCTAAGATTTGGTCCAGAAGCAGATTTCACTTCTCTTAGAGCTGCACCCCAGACATAGCCTCCACTAGTGCCCTGTTCCCCAAGCCGATGACTTGCCTGGCTCTGCTGTACAGTTCCCAGGTATTTCACTGCATCATGGGAAAATCATTTACATGAGGACCATGCTGCTGGTGAGTCCTCCTGACTGACTTGCTGCAGGGACTGAGGCAGGGGCATCTTTGGTTCTTGTTTCTCAGGAAGAGGCCAGAGCACATCAGGGTTTCACAGATGTGGTATGGGTCCGAGAGAGACTATCTCTGGGGTACAAATTACCCTCTCCTTCCTTTCTCTTTCCCACCCTCCCTGGTCCTTTGTCCCTTTGTCCTTCATTGCTTGTCCTTGCTTCTCAAGTTTCTTCTTGGTGATCTCTGGCCCTCGTTGCTCCTCTCCACGGATCTCCCATACACCGACATAAGGGTCGTGTTTGGAGGAGGGGTGTGTCCCTGTGTATGATCACCTGTTATCTAATGTGGAACATGAGCAGCTGTGGACAGTGGTGAAGATGAAGTCACTAAGGCTGTTCGGCTCCATGGAGCTGCTGTACTCTTCCAGGGGGCCCTGTGCCTGGCTGCTCTGGGGTCAAGGTCGCAGATGGGTTCAGGCTTCCATTAGACACATTTCAAGTGCTTTGAAAGCTATGGGTGCCTGTGCTGCAGTGTGTAACTGGATGTGGTCATCAGTGTAGGAAGTTCTAGAACGTAGTGCTGTTCAGAGAGGATAGCATCTGTATACCAGGATCCAGAAACATCAGTTTATTCTGTCATGGAGTAGGATTGACTGCATGGCAGGCTCAGTCCTGATCTTATTTTTTCTATCTTGTCTCTACCGAGAGAGAAGGGCCATTTTTTGTATATTTTAGACAGAAAAACAATAAATTAGACTCATACTAAAACAAAGTGCTCTGTGATTCTTCAGCCACAAAAGGCTGAAGTGGAACCTTGAACTGTCATGGGAAAGAAGTTTAGTAAAATAATTAATAGCTAAAATTTGGACAGACAGACAATGGATACCAGAAACCAGCAGTTTTACTTAAAATTTAATTTCTAATATAAAGCAATATAAAAGTGATCTTAATTGTTTTTTGGAATCAGGTGTTTTTTTGGAGATGTCTGAACCATGGACTATTTATTGAAATGTAGCTACGGCAGCTACAGGATCAGTAATAAAATGATTTGTTTTCCCATTTTAGCTTTGGCACTTCCAAGCTGTGTGTCCTTCCTTAGGTGTTAATGTGGCATCTCTGGTCCTCTACTTCCTCAGTTAAAGGGAAGATAAGACTGTCTATTCTGTGAGGGTGGGACGGCATGTTACCCACTCAAAGTCTCTGAATAGCACCAAGCATGCTATGAGCCAAAATATGGTTCTCAGGCTATTGGTTACTGGATGCTCGGCTTGTGTCAGAAATGAGGCCATGGCTTTTACTTTATTTATTGAGACGGGGTCTCTCTATGTAGTCCTGGTTGTTGGAGCTCTCTATGTAGACCATGGTGGCCTCACGCCACACTGATAAGGTCATGTTTTTTTTTTTTTTAAACCTGCTCTCAAAGGAAGGTCATGGAATGTGGGGATATCCCATGATTTTCTCATTACTGGGATAGAATATTTGACAAAAGTAACTTAAGGGAGAGTTTGTTTTGGCTCATGGTTTGAGGGTACAGGGAGGTCGTGCTGCAGGGGCTTAGGAAGAAGGCAAATCACCATGTACCCACTGTCAGGAAGCAGAGTGACAATGTTGTCACTTAACTTACTTTCCCTTTTTATTCAGTCCAAGACTACAACTCATGGGATAATGCCACCCAAATCCAGAGTTGGCCTACCCTCCCAGATAAACTCTCTAGGGACACCCTCCTATAGTGTCCATATGTGTATGTCCCAAGTGATTTCAAATGCAGTCGAGTTTACTATGAAGACTAGGTAGGCGGGCTACCTAGACAGGCTTAGAATTAATGCCCCCAGAGGTGACTTAATTGAACATCTGTGCAATGTCCAACAATGACACGAAAATGGTCTAGCCTTTGGCATGGAACTGAAACAAGTAGCTAGAACTCGAACTTTGTCTGAGAAGCTGCACCTCTGGTTTGTGTCTGAGAGAAGCCAAGAGCTGCTTGCCACACCCCCTCAGAGCATAACCATATCTGGTGGAATGGGAATGCAATGCGTTGAGATGAATGGGGAGACCTGGGGACTGGGCCAGTGGGCTGATAGTCCCCCTATCCCAGCCCTCAGTGAGACTGGTGGACTGTGAGATACAATGACCCAGCATGTCTGGGATGGAAGCTGGTAGTTGTTGCTAGGTAGACAATAACCCAGAAAGAGTTTCTAGGGTGAGGCTGCAAAAGGATGCCAGGCTTCTCCGATTTTTCTCTGAAGAAGCCACATATAGAATTTTATCACTTCAGGTTTATCCAGGGAACTTGAGTGAATGGCCAAGATTCTCTGGGAGAGTCACTAATGGCAAATGTCCTGGTCCCAGAGCTCTGAGTGCCGGCTGATGGTCTGCAATAAAGACCGCCTCCCTGGTCCTTCCTGAACCAGGCACAGGCCTTCCCCTATCCTGTAGCTAGTGACAGCAAACAGAGGGTGTGTGCTACTTCCCCAATAGCTCTTTAGAAGTAGGATAGGCTCTGGGCAGGCATTGTGAGGATCAGTGTGACTGCAGCCATTGTGGGCCATGAGTCATTCATTAGGAAGTAGCTGTTTCTCAGATGCTGCAGGCCCTTGCTGGACCCATCTTTTTCTGTGTCTTCCCTGTGGCTTCTGGCTGGACTGGAGCCACTGTTGCCCAAGGTTTGATGTTACTCCCCACTAAGACTGACCCAAGCTCAAACTTAGGTGGGAGCTTTTGCCATCTTGTCACACCAGCAGGCACCTAGAAAGGGGCAGGCTGGCCTGTGTTGGATGAGGGAGCCCTATAGGTCCCAGTGGAAAGAGGAGTACAGCTTCATCTCTGCTGCAGGAGGCAGCCTTGAACAACAAATCCTCACTCTGTAGGCTCCCCAGACATCTCTTGGGGTTGACATAGTTTCTGGCAAGGCCTACTCTGCTGAGTGAGCCTCAGTTACCCTGTGAGATGAGCATGACTCAGCCTGGAAACCAGCTGTGAACACTGAGTGTCTGGTACAGAGAAAGCAACACCGCTCCATCCACGGCTGTGCTACCAGAGCCATTAGGGTTAAAGCTCACACCTGTCCCAACAAGCTAGAATCAGCCACTTGTCCCCCGATGCAGCTGTGAAGATGGGCGATACATTGTGAACAGGAGCAAGAGGCCCAGTGACGGCTAAGTCCATCCCCCAGGTACTGATGTGAGGTTTGAGTCTAAATAGAAACCAGGTAGAGGCACAGCTAAGCAATCGGTCAGGGTGTGGTCCTGTCCATCATCATCCTCGTCACTTGGGCGTCCATTTAGTTAGTCTATTCTGCTAGGTAGTCTGACTATTTGAGAACTCAGATATGCTCTCCTCACCTCCTCACCCCCATTGCTGGCACCAGGGTTCAGCCTTTCCCTTACCCCAACGTGGGATCCTGGGGAAGTCATCTATCTATCTATCTATCTATCTATCTATCTATCTATCTATCTATCTATCTATCTATCTTTTTATCATTTGTCTATCTATCTTTTATCATCTATCTATCTATCTATCTATCTATCTATCTATCTATCTATCTATCTATCTATCTATAGTTTTAGCTGTCTGGTACATGAAGAGAGGGGTACAAATGTCTTTCTAGAATGGTTTTGCTCCTGCAAGCATGGTGGCAGCTACATTACTGAGACCCCAGCACACAGCCTGGAGCAGAAGGAAGAAGGGGTCTGCCAACTTCCCTTGCTATGCAAGGGTTTTACTCTTAACTCTTTTTTTTTCTCTTTTGTTTTGTGGCCATCCTCCTGCCTCAGCTTCTCAGTGTGGCTTCCTCCGAGGTCTTGTTCTATTGGTTTCTGTGTTGTTCTGGTCATCTATGGTAGCTGTCACGTGAGTCCCCAGCCCTGTCTGTGGCTGAGAACTGGATGCCCGACTTGGGGTGAGCAAAATGCCGAGACCCTCTTGCCTTTGATCTTCTGCAGAGTGAAAATTACACCTCTATAAATTATAAATGTCTGTAATGGGTTTTAAATAGCTGGACATTTCCTGGCCCAAGTATTAGGAGGAACCATGTGGGTTGCCAGTGTCACTGGGCACCATTCATCTGGCTCCTCACCATTGGGACCCCTCTATAGGGTGATGGGGTGGACATGCCACAGACAACTGTGTTTGTAGGATACCACCCCTCCCCCCTTCATTTAAACAGAATGGCTTTTTTTTTCTTTAGACACTGGGACTTTTGTTATGCTAACGAGGCAGGGACCATTTCCAATTCAATTTTACCTGGGCCTGGTCAGCTGAGTCGCTTTTGTTGGCAACCCCCTGGGACCTCCCTTGTCTTTTAAACTGTAATTTAGTTGGAGCGGCCGTCAATTTCCTCTGCTCATTACATTTGCTGGGTATCACAGATATTTAATCTTGCCCATGTCCCAGGACCTGAAGGGAATCTGAAGGGGAGGTGTCTTTTCCAAGACAGTGAGGTGGCCTGCCCCTCTGCTGCTAGCTCTATGTCTGTCTGTCACCCTGGCTGTGGTCTGGCCTTTGGTTGGGCTTCCAAGGGATCTGGCCACAGAACCTGCTTGGAGGAGGGCTCTGTAATTAATTAGCAATTCCAGTTAGGTGGACAGGCCAGCCAGCCTGCCAGGTCTGCACTCACTCCCACCGTCTTGGGCACAGGGGGACTCTAAGCCACCACCTGTATACTCACTGCCAGAGCGGGAGTCTCAGACCTGCTGTATGATTAATTTTTATCAGAGTCACCAGCTGTCGTGGAAGTCCCAGCAGCACCATTTCCTACCCCTCATCCATCCACCCCCAGCTGCGCTGGACCATTCCCCACCCCCACCGGGCCTGGGAGTTGGGCCTCTAAGCGGGTGTTTGGTGGGCACAAGATGAACACCCCAAACCCCCATTTTCTGAAATCAAAGACAAGGTTAACTGTTGAGTGGCTGCATCCAACTGAGGGCTGTAGTGCACAGTGGCCTGGCAGCTGAGTATCTGGAAGGTTCTCCTTCTTGCTGTCAGTAGTGAAGCAGGAGCTTGGGGTGGGGCCAAACATGGAAACCTGAGGCCTTAGTGAAGGATGACTGTGGGCATCACAGAAGCATTTGCTTCCTGTAGTATGGAAGAGTGACAGGAGCAAACCAGAGGAAGCAAAACAGGAAGATAGGGAATAACTGACAGACAGACAGATGGAAAGTCTCTCCTCTCTCTCTCTCTCTCTCTCTCTCTCTCTCTCTCACACACACACACACACACACACACACACATGTCTGCAGAGAGTGAGAGGGGGGAGGATGTCAGTGAGGCACTGAGTCAGCAGCTCTCTGGTTGTCTCATAGTGACTGTCACCAAGAGCAGTGACCATGGGCCCAGGCCTAAAGCCTCTGCCTTCAGTTCCCCTACCCTCCTCTGTTCCACCCTGGAATGCAGCACTGTATTAAATCTCCTCCAGCGTTGGCAGCTACTGTGGGTCCCTTCCTGCAGAGGGGAGTCAGTGCCAGGAGATGTCAAGAGGCCCAAAGCCAGTGGGCACAATTCCTGTACCCTGCCAACCCCAGTGCAAGGGGGACTCTGCCCCTCCAACCTGGTCGCAGGCTTTCTGTCCCCTCCACTCTGGCTTGGTTTTGCTTTGCTGACCTCCAGAGTTCTTGTGTCTACACTCCCTTGCAGAATCAGTGTGACTGCAGACAATAGTCTCCTTTAGTGCCTGATGGTGACCAGTAGTGGTTACAAAAAAACCATGAGGTATCTTAGTGCAGTGGTCACACCATCTCTGGCCAAGACCCGTGTCCTCAAAGACAGTCCTGTGAGGCCCTTTCAGGAGTCGTGTATGTAAAAGTCACCATGGTACATCTTGCTGATCTGGATGGCTCATGGTGGACATGACTGATGCTGAATGTTTGACATAACACATGTCAAGGAGGGTAGGTGGCTGTGCATGACTGAGTTCCCTGGTGACAGGTAGTGGGACCTGGAGTGTCATGATGGGTCTTGCTGGCTTTCCTCCTCTTCTATGAGGGTAGATGGAGAAACACCATCTGGAGCTTCCTTCCTTTCTGACTCTGAGAACATCAGTCAGTAAACACACATGAGAACGTGTTCTCTCAATGCTGACCTGGCACCCCTGATGAATCACAGACTGTCCCTCTTGCTTGTGTTCCTGATATCTGGAGCTAGCCACTAAAACCCAGGCCTGGCTCTTCACACCCCAGAAATACCTGGGCTTGTGAGTTTGCTGATGTTGGACTGATGAAGAAGACATTCGGCAGCAGTGCTGGGCACAGAGCATGTTAGTATTCTCTGCCCACCACCTGGGAGCAGAGTGCTGCCAGCTTTGCTCTCGGTAGCTCTGTGATCCCCCAGGAGCCATGCTCCTTCTCTGAACCTTGACTTCCAATGGGAAGCAGATGGCATCACTAGAAGGGTAAGAGAGAAGAGTGAAGACTGCTCCGAGAACCACTGGAAGCCAGTGACTAACCATTGTCTTGCCTGCAGCAGACAGTGCGCTCAGAGCATCCACTCTTGATGTTAAGGGGCAGAGCAGGTTAGGTGGGCCCATACATTGCCTAGAGTCCTAGGAGATCACTCCTGAGGCTTGGTTAGAATGATGGTCCTGGGGCCACCAAGCACATATGCACTCTGAATATGCATGCTACCATCTCAGCCTTCCCAGTCTGTTACTTACACAATGAGGGAACCACAGAGTCATAGTGGCAAGTGTGTCAAGCTGTAGTGTCCTCTCTTCCTTCACCTACTGATCACCTGACCCACTATCAGCAGGGTGTGGTCTGACAGCCCCCTTTGAGACAGGAAGTCCAGAGAAGGGTTTTTGATGCCCCCTTCTGGAGGAGTGCATTCCTCCACACACTGAGACAGCACAAGTGTGTTCTGTTTTCATCTTGTTCTGCACCTGCCAGATGTCAAGGTGACCACCTAAGTCAGTGATTCTCAACTTGTGGGCCTTGACCTCTTTTGGGGATCAAATGACCCTTTCCCAGGGGTTGCCTGAGACCGTCGTAAAACAAAGATATTTACGTTACAGTTCATAACAGTAGCAAATTTGCAGTTATGAAGTAGCAATGGAAATAATTTCATGGTTGGGGAGTAACTGCGACATGAGGAATTGCACTAAAGGGTAGAAGCATGAGGAAAGCTGAGAGCCACTGGCCTATGTGGTCAGTGGCCCTTGATTCTCCCATGTCTATAGGACCACAGTGTGTTTGTGTCTGTTCTTGAAAACTCAAGGTCCTCTGTGTTGGCTGTGCAGGAAAGGTGGGAGGTGAGGCACTGAGAGATGTGTCATTCTGGGGTTGGGAGTTGAGCAGGTACCCTGGGAGGCACAGTGAACGGACTGTGCTTGTGACTGATGCTCCAGGACAGTCAAGAGATGAGGTTGCTTGCAGGTGGGGGATTGATGGAGAATGAAAGGGAAGAGATGAAACCAGGGCAGGACGCCGCAGGGGAGATTAACCACCGAGACTAGAGGGCAGGATGCCACAGCTCGTCTTTGAAAGAAGGAAGGACAAAGATACTCTCTCTTTTCAGTAAGATTGCTTAAGAGGTGGCATATGGGAGGAGAGGATGTGGCTACAGCCAGATAAACCACCCTGGAGTGGCTGAAGTGACTGAATCATTTGGTGGGAGACAGAGAGAGGCCTAGAGCAGGCATGTGCTTGGCAGTCTGTAGGTGATGATGATGGAGGGGTGTCGTTAAGTCACATCACCTCAGTCACGTGCCTTTAGGAAAAGGAGCCTAAAAATTCTGACAAATAAATGGCTTAGCCTTGGATGCAGTGTAAGGGCAGCAGGCAACAGCAATGCTTCCTAGCTCCACACTCACACTCTGGGAGACCCCGGCTGCCCTGCTGTGGATGCAGTTGTAGTAGTATGGGATGTTTACAAAGGCTATTTACACCAGAGAAAGGCTCAAACCAACCATTTCACTATTGTCCATCGCTGTTGTCTTTGATAAATGAGTCTCCTATTGTTTGAGGTGTAAGCAAATCTACCTGAGGTGCTTATGAGCACACAGTGTTGGAAATCAGTGCTCTTCTTTTTAACTCAGTAAAATATCCACTGTTACGCTGGTGTTCTTTGTCAGTGTGACACAAACAGATCCATCTGGGAAGAGGGAAACTTAATTGAGAAAATGTCTCCATAAAATTGTTCAGTAGACAAATCCATGGGGGTATTGTCTTGATTGATGTGGGAGGGCCCAGTGCATGGAGGCACTGGAGCACCCCTGGTCTGGTGGTCTTGGGTACTATAAGAAGGCAAACTGAGCAAATCTTGAGAAGCAAGCCAACTCCTGCCTCCAGGCTCCTGCCCTATTTGAGTTCCTGCCCTGACTTCCCTGGGTGATGGGTGATAAGCCATAAGACAAAAATAAACCTTTCTTCCCTAAGTTTTAGCCATGGCGTCTTATACCACAGCAACAGAAGCCATAACCAAAACAGTAGCAATCCATTTGCTAATCACAAATTAATTTCCTGTCTCATTCCGAGTTACTCCGGGGACCTTTCCCCCTGCTTGGGTTTTGTGGAGGGTTGAAGTCATGCTTCCCTGTTCTGGAAAGCTGATGTGTTTTCCCATTTGAGGCTCCAAAGGAGCACATAGCTCGAGAGACTTCTCACACCTGCTCCCAAACCCCTGCCTGGAGACCTAGCTCCTGACCCCCCGTCCCTCTCGTCACCACGGATGCTGCATCCAGGCAAGGAAGGCTCTAGTGCCACTTCGACCAGACAGCTCATGCAGTAGGTTTCTCTACCCCTGAAAACAGAAGCAGGATATAGCCTGTGGTGGAGACCTTGAGTATATCCATTGCTGTGTTGATTCTCCCCAAGGACAGTTCCCATCCTGCACAAAAGAGACTGAGAGTGTATGGAGGGGGCGCTGAATGGCCTTAGTCAAGGTCATTCAGCAAGGTGGCCTTGGGCCTCTGAATAAGACTCCCAGTAGAACGAGGAGGTGGAGGTGGCTCTGATTCTCCACTGTCCTCCCAGGTACCCGAGGGGCCTGCAGTGCAGCTTGGACACAGCATTGACATGGCATTGTGATGTCTGCATTAATATGAGATGATGTGCGGCAGTGACCTGCTGCACAATGGAAATGACACAATGAGTGGAGGTCTGCCAGGTCTGGGGCTGGAGGGGCAGGGGGGCAGGGCCTGGGCTGGGGATGGAGCTCCCTAGGAGCCCATTCAGACATGGGTGGTTGGATTTTGCAGGTCTCTTCAAATTTTGGAAAGACAGCTTTGCTGCAATTTCTTTCCTTAGGTTGTGCAAGCTCTTGGCTGTACACATTCCACATGTAGATTGTCCATTTCTCTCTCTCTCTCTCTCTCTCTCTCTCTCTCTCTCTCTCTCTCTCACTTTCTCCCCCCGCAACCTGCCTTGGCAAATGATGAAATCACTTACTGCCTCTAGCACTTGGGCTTGTGCTGGAAGCTGGACAGTAGGGATCATGAACAGCAGCCTGAGAAAGAAACAAAGCTGGTATTTAGGGTGATTCCAGTTTTCCTTCCGAACCTCTCTCAATGCACAGGGGGTGTTTTATGTGGATGCTAATTTTAGCTGTTTCTGGGATGCCCACCAGGAATCCCAGTACTTGGGAAGTGGAGGCAGGACAATCGGCAGTTCAAGACTAACCTCTTTCATGTAATGAGTTTGAGGAGAGCCTGGCTACATGAGAATACCCCCTCTAAAGTAAAAGGATAGTAATTTTGAATATTGGCGATGAGTGTCTCATGAAAGTTCTTGGTAGAACCGAGATGCTCTCGGAATCTCCTATCCCTTTCCAGATTCCTCCCAGGGTTAGTTGGGTACCGAGTATGTCATTTTTGGCATGTGGGGGAAGAAAGTGTGAAGTGGAGACTTGAGGGCGTACTGTCTACCTTCACGCTTCATTGGTGCCTTGGTTTGCAACAGCTATCTACACAGCATCTGATTTTCCCTTGGGTTGTATACTCATGGTCCTACTGTCTTCGAGGTTAGCCGAGAAGGTGTCCTGATCCTTAATCTGGGGTGTATGCCTTTCCGTTCTCCTCCCTTTTAGCTCTAAAGGGGGTTTCTTTTGATTCGAGTACACTGAGCATCGAGATTACAGTCTTCTTGTTTACATTGTGCTTGTGGGGGTCTGTCTGTCCATCCCTGTGATGAGCCTTCCAGGCCCAGAGCCTCATGTACTCAGTCAGCTCACCCCTGCCACTTGTGCTAGTACAACATCTGGTTCCCACAGAACTTGCTTTTTCTCTTCTCTCCTCTGCTTCCATCTTGTTGATTTTTGTTCTAATTTCCGAATGATGTTATCATCTTCTCTTTTATTAAATTTTTAATTTCAGTCATTATATGCTTAATGTCTTAAACTTTTTTTTTGAATGCAGCTTTGGGTGGCCTTGATCCACAGATGAAGTGTCCACCACTCTCTACTCCCTGGTGTTATTATTGAGCAGGTGTTGTTAATGTGTTAACTTTCCTCTTACCACCTCCAAATTTTCTTCTTGCTTCTGATTCATTCGTCTGAACCTTTTTTTCTCAAATGTTAGTGTGTCCCGAATGTCAGCCATGTTCAGAGAGGGGCACAAAGCCAGGGCACTGGAGATGGCCAGGATTGCTGGTAAGGATCAAGGAGCTTGTGTACTTTGGGGATTTTCTCTGTTCATCGTTAAATTCAGCCACTCCCCAACATTCATTTTATAAGTGCCTATGAAAACAAAGACAACAGATTCTCAAAAGTCCCAGGTATATTTACGTTTTCTACATTTCGATGTTTGTGCTTTTAGCTTCAGGACCTGTCAGCTATGCTGTGGCCATGGCTGGCTGCCATATCACCCTGCAGGCCTGGTGGTCAGGAACACTGCAGTGGCTGCCTCAAGTCAGTCATGGTGGAAATCACTTCATAGAAATAATTACAAGGGGGTTTGGAAATGACTGCTCTGAAAAGAACAAAGCTACAGCAGCTCAGCTTTTACCCCCTCAGCAGCAATGTTGGGTTTCAGATATCCCTTCTGTTTAGGAAACTGTAGCATTGACTTGTTCATCCTTCATGTTTTGAAGTTATTTATCACAGTAATCAACACCATACTCTGTAAAAAAAATGTTTACTATTTACCATAAAGGAAGCTATAGCTATGAATGCAACGTATTCTAAAGCATTCATAATGAGGGGTTCTGTAGTTAAGGCACAAGGCATCTTTTGATTACATTTGATTTTCCTAAAAAGTTAAAAATTAAATCATATACATATATCAATCATAACAAAACTAATATTTTTCTAAGCTCAATATTTTAGTCTGAAAATTATGACATTGTGAATAGGGAAAAATATAAACAGCAAGAAGAAGACAATCATGAAGAAATGAGATAATAATCTTCAGATGAAACAATTAAATATGAATTATGACATAATCACAGGCCCCCCGATGGGTGAAGAAGGAAGCTACTGATGATATAATCATGTTTGCTGAGATGCCTACTGCTGCGTAGGCTAAAAAGATATTTATTCCTTTGCAAGTTCTTTAGTTGATTCTTTTTAAACTTTCTCAAAATGTTCCCTTGGACTGGAGATTTCTGTGCTTCAATTAAATAAAAGATAATATTGAGGGGGTGGAGAGATAGCTCGGTGCTTAACAACAGCATTGTTCTTACAAACAACCTGGGTTGGATTCCCAGCATCCACATGGCAACTCACAACCATCGACGGCTTCAGCTCCGGGATCTGACGCTCTCTTCCCACCTCTGAGAGCATCAGGCTTACATGTAGCAAACACACAGATATACATTTGGGCAAAACATCCATACACATAAAAACAAAAGTAAGCAATTA
This sequence comes from Cricetulus griseus, assembly GCF_003668045.3. NCBI lineage: Eukaryota > Metazoa > Chordata > Mammalia > Rodentia > Cricetidae > Cricetulus > Cricetulus griseus. The sequence goes on along the minus strand of NW_023276807.1, from coordinate 68,656,716 downwards.
AAAAAATAAAACAAAACATGTAATACTATTGAAAGCAGTTTTTCAATGTGCCAGTGGGTTTTCAGACAAGAATGTTGTCCCCATGACAGCCTCATTTCCAAGACAGACACACTGCACATGGTCAATCTGACTTACGTATCAAGGTCTAAACGGTGAACTTCAAAAATCATCACAAGCTTGTCTAAGAAGTTAGGAATAGAAATAATTTCAAACTTGAAGATAAAATCAACTACTGATCCCGACTAGTATAATTATTTAGCTACAAACCATATGCATATGCATGTATCTATATGCACGTGTTTTATTGTTGCTTATTTTTATTTTTGTGGCACTGGTGATCAAACCCAAGACCTTATCCATACTAGGCCAGTGGGTCACATCTCCAATTTCAAATTTTGATTTTTTTTTGAATGTTCATCTAGCATAGTGCCACTATCCAGGTAATCCAAATTACAAGTTTAAAGAAATATTTAGTTTTTGGAATCAGGTTACTGGAAGCTAAGGGAAGAGTTTGGAATGTGTATTACACACACATGTTCACATCTGTACACACAGACAAAAACATGAGAGAAACACACAGGTGTGTATGCATGACCATCCCATGCATGTATGGAGACCTTGATTGACACTGTGTCATGACTACTGCCTGTGATGGGCTCAGGTGACAGAGAAAGAATCAGATGTGGTCATACTGACTACTGAGACTTCTGTCTTATCATTAATTAGTGCTAGGCTGTAGTCTTGGGTTGTTGCAGCACCTGCATCTGATCTGTTTGTTGCTGCTGAAATTATTGTCAATACCATTAGGTAATTTGTCTAACGACCATGCTGGGCTCTCATTCCCATTGGCTTCAAAGGCACAAGAGTGAGAAAAGATGCAAGGGACGGCTGAGGAGAGGCCTCTCGTTTGTAAATTTACACGTTCCCTTTAAAAATAAAACTTATTTTCTTATATTAAACATAATTCCTAGTTATTTAAACAACGTGGGAAGTGTAGATTGGCAGGAGCTATTCAACTACAGCGGTGGTTAAGGCAGCTGTAGCATTCAGTCAGAATAACAGTATTTCTCTGTCCGCAATTATTATTTTCCAGTGCAGAGACCCTAATGTGGTGCAATTTCTTGTCCTGGTTTTCTTGCGGTAGTGTCATAGAATAAGCATTTTCCTCCTGTCATTAAAACTCCTTGTCAACAATTTTCAATGTGTGTGAAATACACTAGCCCATGGCTGCCGTCTCACTCACCACTGGCTACCCAGTCTTTTTCCACTTTTGAATTAAGGGGTATTTTCTAAGACTGGGTTTTTCAGAAGTGAAGTTACTATGGCAAGAGATAAAAACACTCTGAGGGCTCCCAGTATGTTGTGTTGCCAAAACACTTCCTATGCAGCTGGTGGTCTGAAGTCTGCCTCTGAGTGGTGTGCTGGGTCCTTCCTCAATTCTCTGGCCTTCCCCATCCCTCATCTGCTACATGGGAGACCTTCTATCTGCAGGCCCAGCCTGGTTAGGGCGCAGTGGGTAGACAGGGCTTCCCCATGTAGCTTGGTAACATGGCTGTTACTGTGGTGATACAGGTGTCCTGGGCTGATGGGGTGGAGGCCTGGGTGGGATCCCCAGGTCTTGCTGTGTTTCATTCCCAGTGATGTGAGTTAAATTATCATCCATTGGGAAGGACAGCGTGCTTGGCAGGAGAGTTGCTCATAATGGTTTATGATGACAAAGCTGGTACCTTTTTTTTAAATGCAATTACAGCCCGTACTTACTCATTATTTTCTACTTAGCTTGATCTGTACTTCAAACAGACATAGTGTATAAATCGAATGCTACACATGGATAATGCTAGTGGCCCTGCCCACCCTCAGCACCTATGCAGGTAATACCTCCTAATAAGCCAATGAGCCAGTTCCTAATCAAAGCGTCTCTTTGTTTAATCGTGTTGTGTGTTGGAGGTCAAAGCTGTTCTAACAAAACATCTATCTCGGAGCTTTTTAGAGGAACCTGTTTAAAAAGGTTAAAGTGGATAATTAGTGAACCCTCATTTACAACTCCTTGGCAATAGGAATTGCTTTTCAACGGACCATTTATCCATGATCCGAAGCTCCACGCTGCGGGCTTCTTGACTAGGTCAGGAAATGTAATTAATAAATGATAGGATTATTTATGGTTCACGGTGCCAGATTAGAAACACAATGATCTACAGAACGAGAGAACACAGTCCTCAGAGGCAGCCTCCCACTCTGATCCTCGGACTGAACTGTCGTGTCACCTGACAAGGTGACATGCACTGAGAATGGGATTCTCGGTAGCGATTTCTCTGTTGTGCTCTGCTGGGGATTGAGGGAAACAGCCTGGCTCCTTCAGACTAGAACACAAGATATGTGACTGTTTCTGGGAGCAGGAGCAAGGAGGGTGATTTTGTCTTCTTGTAGCACTGGGACCCCTAAAGCTAAACATGGTTTTTGAATATGAGCTAGGGCTTGTATTAAAACCAGAGCAGAAAGTGAATTTGGGAAGTGTACCTGAATCTTCTCAAATAAAAACATGTTAAGCACAAATTGGATATTCCCTTCTTTTTAACGTTGTTTTTGCTTCCAAGCCTTCCCTGATGCTTCACACCTTCAGAGTCTTGTTCCGAACAATGCTGGACCAAGACAGACCCCTGTCCTCTGTGCCCTCCATAGTGGGGAGGCTGGAAGTCAGTTCATGAGGTTTGTGTATTTCCCTCAGTCAAGCCTGGTGATGGGTACCTGGCCCCGGTGACAAGGAATATCCTTTGCAGACTCTTGGCCACTTGCCCTGAGATTTTCCCCAAATGTCTTCACACCATACTTGGAAGGGGCAGCTGCTGTCATTATAACCCTCAGCAGAAAGCATGGGCTGGCAAGTCAGTGATGTGTCCAGCTCGCACCCCACTGTCCTGTGTGAGCCCCCATCATAGCTGGTGCTTCTTGTACTTGTATGACACACTGTATATACAGGGATCTGTGAACTTCTTTTCTTTTCCATTTATGCTGACTAATATTGGTTGTCAATTTGGCAGGATCTAGAATCATGTAGCAGACATGTTCCCCTGGAAATGTATGTGGGGAATTTTCTAGACTAAGTTAGCTGAGGTGGGAAGACCCACCCTGAATAAGGCCAGCACTATCTCATGAGAGTCCCAGAGTAAACAAAAAGGAGGACATTAGTTCAACACCAACATTCTTTTCTTTTCTTTCTTTCTTTCTTTCTTTTTTTTTTTTTTGCCTAACAACTGCTGACAAAATGTGATCAGCCATCCCCTTAAGCTCTGGCCACCTTGATTTTTCTGCCAGGGCCGACTGTACACTCAAGCAGTGAGCTCAAACAAGCCCTTCCTTCCTTAGGAAGCTTTTATCAGGTATTTTATAACCAACACTGGATCTCAGTCTCTTCATTTGCAAATTGAGAAACATACCCTTCTGGCCTGGCTTACAGGCAGCATGATGCTAGCACACTGTGGAGACAGAGGTTCAAGCCTGCTTCCAGGCAGAGTACCTAACCCGGCGAGCATTAACTACAATGGTCACTGCCATGCTTGGTTGGCAACCTTGGAAGTCTGATGGCATTGATGTCTCAGTCACTCCTAGGTCCCCTTGCTTTGCTGAACACAGTGCTGCATATGAGTCCTGAAAGACCAGCCCTAGCTGAGCCTATAGTGCATTATAGTGCATCTCATGTGCCACCTGGTACTTGAGGTCACAGTACTGAGAAGTATAAGTGAACATGTTCAGGGACTCATGCGCAAGGGCCGCCCAAGCATGTCTCTTACTAGTTATAATAAAGAACAGTGTCCTGTGGCTAGAAGGTGACATGGCAAAGAAGAGGGTGTGGTGGCTGGGGTGTTACTGAATCTTCAGTCCTGGAGGTGGGGAAGAAGGGAGCTCTGTGTGTGTGTGTGTGTGTGTGTGTGTGTGTGTGTGTGTGTGTGTGTGAGAGAGAGAGAGAGAGAGAGAGAGAGAGAGAGAGACAGAGAGAGAGAGAGACAGAGAGAGACAGAGAGAGACAGAGAGGGTGGGGTGGGTGTGTGTGAGGGGTGTGCGATATGTGTGTGTGGTGTGGGGTGTGTGAAGGGGTATGTGCAGTGTGTGTGTGTGTGTGTGTGTGTGTGTGTGTGTGTGTGGATGCATGTGGGGGGCAGTCCATGACTGGTCCTCTTCCAGGCAGACATCTCAGTCCCTTGGGACCAGTGCACCCCTCTTGTGGATGATAGCTTGCAATGTCTCATTCCTGCCTGTCACTGGATACTCCCTCTGCACATCTCCCAAGGCTCACCCACCTAGAACCTGTAGACAAACACCATTTGGAAAGATGCCTTTTTGGGATCAGGAGATGGTCAGGTATTGGGATAGACCCAACCATCTTAGTTAGGGTTTCTATTGCTGTTAAGAGACAACTCTTACAAAGAGAACATGCAATTGGGGTGGTTCTCTTACAGTTTCAGAGGTTTAGTTCATTATCATCATGGTGGGGAGCATGGTGGTGTGCAGGCAGATGTGGTGTGGACTACATCTTGACTTGCAGAGAACAGAAAGTCGACTGAAACTCTGAGCAGCATCCTGGGCATAGGAAACCTCAAAGCCTACCCCAAAAGTGACATGCATCCTCCAAGAAGGCCACACCCACTTCAACAAAGCCACACCTCCTAATGGTGCCACTCCCTTTGGAGGCCATTTTCTTTCAAACCACCACACCAACCAATCTTGTCTCCCAGTAAGAGAAAAACAGACACACATATCATTATGTGACAGTAGGGTCATGCTGGAGAGAGACAGCTGAGAGCCAAGGACATCAGGGATTGTCAGTACCACCAGGAAGTGGAAGACACAGACAGGACCCTCCCTAGAGCTCTGGGGATGGGGGTGGGGGTTTTGTGTCTGCTCTCACCTTGGCTTAGGGTTCTGGATGCCAGAACTGTCACTTTTAAAAATCTCCCTCTCTGTCTCTCTCTGTCTCTCTCCTCTCTCTCTCTTGGCTGTGTGTGTATATTTGTGTGTGTGTGTGTGTGTATGTGTGTGTGTGTGTGTGTGTGAGAGAGAGAGAGAGAGAGAGAGAGAGAGAGAGAGAGAGAGAGAGAGAGAGAGAGAGAGAGAATATGAACTGGTGTGTGCACGCAATGACATGCAGATGACCTGTGTGTTGGTCTTCGCTCTTCACTGTGTTTGAGACAGGGTTCTCTTTTTCACCACTGTGTATGCCAGGCTCGCTGGCCTGTGAGTTCCCAGGGATTCTCTTGTTTTTTGGCCTTCGATCTTACTGTAAGAGTGCTGGTATTGGCCAGGTGCTGCCGCTCATAGCTTTATGTGGGTTGTAGGGATTTGATCTCAGATCTTCACATTTGTACAGCAAGTACATTACCCACTGAGCCATCTCCCCAGCCCAGATCTGTTATTTTTAAGTCCTCTAGCTTGCAATGGCTTGTCATAGCACCTAGGAAATAAATACACAGCCCTAAAAGTGATGTCAGCCACTGAAAATGAAGCTGTGCTATAACCAGAGAGCACAGGTAAAAATGAGGTTTTCTGTCACCTGGAAATGGGAGAAATGTTTGCAAAACACTCATAGCATAAAGAGATTATACATACATACACACATACATGCATGTATACATACATATAGAGATAACTTCATTGCTGAAGCATCTCAGGACCCCAGCAGTCTTTTCTGAAGAGATGTCCATCTGTCCAGCCTGTGAATGAATTATCACCACCACTGATCATTAGAGGAATACAAATTCAAAGCACAGGGTGGTCTGACCTCACCAGGAGGACCATTATCAAAGACAAAAGTCTCTGGGTGTGCAGCCAGGAACCTGCGAGGGAGGAAGGGGATACCACACAATCTCATTCACATGTGGTCTTGCCCTAGGACATGGAATGGCATCATCAGGAACTATGGTCCGGATGGGTAGCATTAGTCAGAGGCCAGTGAGACACAGGGGATGAGTTCAGGAGAGCCCTGTGTTATAGGCTGAGTTTGGAGAGCAGTAGTGAATTGAAATCTTACAATTTCAAGAGGACCCTTAAACAGTCTCACCAAAAAAAAAAAAAAGTTTTTTTGCTAAGCGAGTGAACATGTGTATGCTAATTAACTTAATTGGCTATTCCTCAGAGTGTCTTTATCCAAACCACACATTTCATATGGTTAACATGTATAATTCACTTTCCCTCCCTCCCTCCCCCTCCCTCCCTCCCTCCCTCCCTCCCTCCTCCCTCTCTCTCTCTCTCTCTCTCTCTCTCTCTCTCTCTCTCTCTCTCTCTCTCTCTCTCTCTCTCTCTCTCTCTCTTTCTTTGAGACTTGGTTTCTCTGTAGCTTTGGAGGCTATCCTAGAACTCACTCAGTAGACCAAGCTGGCCTCAAACGCACAGAGATCCTCCTGTCTCTGTCTCCTGTGTGCTGGGATTAAAGGTATGTGCTACCACCACCAGGCTCCTTTCTTGTAGTTAAGGATCACAAAGTGCTCTCTGGCCTGACAGGGCTGAGAAACAAAACCCTGTCCTGTCAGGAAAGAGTTGCACCTGATCCATAATTATTCAGGTCTAGACTGTACAGTTTGTGGACTGTGCATCAATTTTTCAATCCTTCTGACTTGTCAGGATTTTCACCAAGTTTATTCATTAGCTACTTACCCAAATAGGAATGGCAGCTGGAGAAATAAAATTAGAGTGTCTAATTGCATTATTTTTTTAAAGCTTCTGGTAAATGGTGGCTGGTGACGAGACAGACATTTGATGAAGATGGGTGTTGAGCACTTGCCACATTCTCTGTTCTGGGCAGTTGATGCTTTGATGGCCTGAAGTATACAGCATGGAGTGAAAAGACCTTTGGGTTATTTTCTTTGAAATACACACACACACACACACACACACACACACACACACACACACACACACACACACACACAACACTCCTAAAATCTTTTGTGCTAGCTATTGAGAGCTTAATACTACTTAATGCTTCACATCATGAAAGAGAAGTGTCTGTGTTTAGAAGCTTGAGAGTAGAGTATCCTAGCACAATTGCTGGAGTTAGCTGGGCTGAACTCAACAGTTTGGACATTTACAGAAGATTTGGCAATGGGTTGGGTTAGGACATAGGCGATGGCTCCCTGAAAATTCCAAGAGAGGAGAAGAAACAGACCGAAAATCAGACTTTCCTGAGGTATTTTTCTCCAGTGGAGAAGCAGGAAGGGTCAGCTGGAAGACTCTACTGTCCAGTGTTTACAAACCTCAGGTGTGAGAGAATCGTTTGTGCTCTATTCAAGACACCAAGCCCCTGGCTATTATTCAGGATTCAGGGACACTGTTGGAGGGCAGCATCCAGGTGAGGCTGGGCTGCCCACTTACACTAGCCCCTCGGATGATTCTGGGGTCTCTGTGTTTACCCAGAAGCTGCTTTCTGGTAGGAGGCTCAATTCTGTCAGTTAACGCAGAACACCTGCTTTTTTTTCTCTCTCTCTCTGATTTTTCAGTGGATTTACATTTTGAGGAGCTAAGCAGGTGCTTGAATTCTGTAGCATTATAATGAAATGGAAAATTGTCAATGTCACCGGAGTGATTGAAAAATTTCCAAAATGACGTTGAATTTATGAGATGTGATGAGGTTGAGCACAAATCCCAACCTGGCTTTCTGAAAAAGGTTCCACTAGAGTGTCTTCCGACAGGACCCAGAAGAGCTGGATCTTCATGGAGAACCAGCACCCTTGAGCTCCCAGGAGAAATTTAAACAAACCATAGTGTCAGGATGCAATTTTATGCAGCATGTTTAGTCCACCATTTGTGAATAGCAAATTGCCAGGGCCTCTCAGGCATGCTATTCTATCTGCCGCTCCTGAGCCAGGAAGAGGTGCAGGGAATTGCAACAATTACAGGCTCATCTCATTGATTAATGTCGATTGCAAAATAGTTACGAAAATATTGGCATTGCAGCTTCAGTCTGTTTGACCTAATCCTCATGCCCCATGCCAATCAAACCAGTTTTGCCAAAGGAAGGCATGGAGACAAGGTAGGAGAGCCATCTGTGGCCCTAGGGTGTCAATACTGCACAGAAGGCAGCTCTAGCAGGTTCCCACCTACCAACCTATCCATGTTACCTCTACTCAACAGCTGAGAGAGATTAGTACAAAGACAGCTAAGTTAGAACTGCTGTATGCTTCAATGTATTACACAGTCTTTAGATCACTTGGTCAGGTAACATGCCATAGCGAGCCTTGGGAAAGCCTGAAGGTGAGACAGGCAGAGTCTTCCCTGGAAAGAATCAGAAACTTGACAGGATACAGCGATGCTGTTGTGGCCCCTGCATTCCAGAAGCTGCAATGGCTGCTGGAAAATAAATGCATGAAAGAGTCAAGCACATAAAGAAAGGTTACTAGTGTTATTGAGCTAACTTTCTCCAGGGCAATGATTGAGAACTGGCTATATATGTATATAATATAAATTTAAGCTGTAAACCTGCTCTCTGCCCTTCAATGCATGAATACTGTGGGTCCCTCCCTAATCCTGGTATCCATAGATCAGTCTGGCTGAGCCCAAGATCAGTATTTTATTGTGAATATCAAGAATTAAATGAGAGTCCTCAAATAAATCATCTTAAGTATACTGATTTGAAAGCATATCCAACCTGCAGCCCTCGGGCTGTGTGTCCCACAATAGCTATGGCTGTCCCAATACGTTGGTGGATCACAAGTTCATACAAAAAGTTGGACCTTCCTGGCCTAGCATATGGTAAGTACTCTGAAGTGTTGGCTGCTGTTAACACACACCAATTACTGTGGGCAGCTTGGAATGATTGAAGAGGTGTCTTCAGGGTCTTAGTGCAGCTATGCACCAGACTCCCTACCAATACTTTGCATACAACCTCATGAGGTTGCACTGTGGCCCTGTGTATGGGGAGGGCATGTTACAGAGGACTTCTCTGAGGCTCAGACAGGGTTTGAAACTTGCTAAGGTCATACAGTTTGGAGTGGTAGATACAGAATTTGAACCAAGGTAATAGGGTCGAGAACCCACAGTATCCCAGTGAAGCACTAGGCATCTATCACTTACATGTCTTCTGCCTCACACATGCAAACCTCAGCAGGGTTGGAGACACAAGATTCTGTCTTTAGGGATTGTGAGCTAAGCACCACCAATGACTCCAGCCCAGCAAGTTGAGATTCTCTGAAGGAGTGTGCTGATCGTTATGTTCATTTTAGGAATGAACCTGGTCAGAAAATGAAATGATTTGCCAGCTCTTGAGTGACTTAGCTAAGGATTTCTTCATACTCTGAGGTAAGGACAGCCCCCAGGAGTTTTATGTTTGTGGCTCTTAATCTATTGATACTGGCAAGCTAGAAATGAAAACAAAAATTAAGTATTTGTTAATCTATTAAACAATACAACACTAAACTCATGTTACAGTAATATAATTGTCATTTTATGAGTAATAACCATTTCTCACCAGTGAGACAGGTGTGGTGTTTTACACTTTTTGGATTAGTGGGCTCTCTTCTTCAGTCAGTTGTAAGATTGGCCTAGCTGATGTAATAGAATGAAGCTAAATAAACATTTGAGTATTTGATGATTTCTGGTACTGAGTGGGTGATGAAAGTTTGTCACATAGTATGGCAGCCACCTGCCCTGCTCAGAACTATTGTCCTGAGTGACTGTTTGTTAGCCAGTTCCCCCTCGACCCCTGAGAAAATACCTTCACTGAGTGATGTGGCACTTCCAATGTCTCTAGTTCCCCTCATAAAGTTTAAGATGCCTTGGCAAGTCTTGGGTCCTGGGAGAGTCTCACATGATGGTTGTTCAACTTCAAGGGAAGAGATCTGGGATTAAGTCCTTCCTAGTACAATGTAAAATTGCCTGGCTAGGTGGCTTTGAATGTCACCCATGCCAGCACACTGTGCAGTGTGCAAGTATATGTATGTGTGTTTATGTGTGAATGAGTGTGTGTGTGTATGAGTGCATATATGAATGTGTATGTGTGTGCAAGTATGTATGTACACACTTGCATGCCCACAAGCATGTTGTTAATGTTAGAACAATCTGGTAATTCACAGACCCCATGGGATGCATGCACCATGGTATACAGTACATGTGTAGACTATTGTCATTATTATTATTATTGACTTTGTTAATGGGTGCTTGCAGTATATTGATTTTAAGAAAAAACTTGAGTTGTAAGCTTTTATTACAAATTTTAAAAAGTCTCAAATTGACCAAATATGAAACAATTTAAAAACCTTTAAAGATATTTTTTTAAAAGGTTTAAACAAACTAACAAAACCACCATTTATCATTACTGAAAAGAGGTCATTTTAGGTAGGGATAATAAGAATCCCACATTGTAAAGGTAACACAGGTACTTCTAGTGTGTCTGATCAATGGGGGAAAGGCAAGCAAGTCTTGAGGTCAAATCTTTCATTCATTTTTTTATTGCTGGAATTTTATTGTCATTTCTTCTTGTTGGATGACTAACCTTGATGTGGAGCTAGCATTTACTTAGCCCTGGCCTGCCCAGCCTCTGGAGAGGACAAACTCTCAGGGGGTGACCTACTGCTTTTTCTCTGCCATCTTGGGGGATCTCTGGAGCCGGTGTCAATAACTGAACATGTGACAGTTCCAGTGCTGGAGTGGCTACTGACCTCAGGTCTCATCTCCTAGATTCCCCCTGTCCTTTTGTTGCCTCTCTAGGCTGTCTTTGGTGAGGAGGGTCCTGGAGAGTCATTGTCTCTAATCCCAATGCATACTCTGCCTCAGGGTCCTACCTTGGTGTTATGACTGTTGATGGAACCATGTCCATTTCTCACACAGACCCATCTTATTGTTCTTCTAGCCTTCCTTTGGATGATGATCGTGTCACTGGTGTGAGACTGCCTGGACCACTGCTGCCTGTGCAGCTACCCATGGTAGCAGGCTTGGCGCTGAGGGTGAGAGGGAGGCATGTGGCTGCTGGGTCTGATTTAACTGGTCATGGATGTGGCAAGCATGACTTTGGCGATGGTGACTGGGTTCATCTGCAGTTCTTTTCAGGGTGTGATGGCAGCTAGGTTGGCAGTAGGGCTACTCAGGGCTCCCTGGGGTCCATTCTCAGAGAATGTAGGTATTTGGCAGTGTCTGTTTAACCATGGATCTTGTAAATACAGACTACTTCCCTTTCATCACAGGCATGCCAGTGCTCAGAATATTGTTTGTTTTGGGGGGAGGATTTCATAGATTGCTGGTGATATTGAACATAGTTTTGTATTTATGTCAGACCCTTTTGTTTTAATTTTCTACTTAAAATGTTTTCTCATCTTTGGAATGGACTTTGTGACCTTCAGGACTGCTGTAACCTCTGTACCCGCAGGCAAGAGACCATTTCTAGTTACACAGGTGAAGTTAGTCTTCCTTTTGCCTTCTAACTTTGTGTTTGGCATCTTTACATAGAAGTGAATGACAGGCACAAGGGAGGGAAACTTCATTTTCCTCATGCATCACCATGTTCATGGCTGAAGCACCTATAACAAAAGATGAATTAGCAAGAGAGGAGTGTGCTCATTCATCGACCTCGGGCTTCATGCCTCACAGGAACCTTCAGCAATGAAGACCTGGAGACACAGGGAATATGAGCAGTTTGAGCTAGGTTGAATACTGGACACCTGTGGGAAAGTACATGATGCCACATTGATTAGAGGCAGTAAAGCAAAGTTGAGGGGGGTCAGAGGCTTGATGACAACTGGAATGGACTCTTTTTAATCCCAAGACATAGAAGACAGGCGATGGCCTGTCCATTCCTTTGGGCTCAGGGTGCGCACCTCTGGGTGGAGGTCTTTTTTTACCTGGTTCTGCTGTTCTACTGAATGCCAACAGCCATGCTCAGGGCTGTGTATCCTGAACCCATCACCCTTAGACATCCTGCCAAGATTAAAAGGCTCTCTCTCATTCTCCATTCCAAGATGATTGTCTAAATATTTTCTAGTCATTACTGTTTGTACATCAGTTGTATTATGAGTTTATATCCTTCACAGATATATATATATATATATATATATATATATATATATATATATATATATGGGTTGTCTCCAAATGAATTGGCATAAACCACTTTTGAGTTGCCACATTTTCCCTCATTGCAGAAATGCCACCTTTATTGTGGGCACCATGTTTCATGTTGCACTCCTCTGTCTTTGGACTCTCTCCCTCTTACTCCTCATCCGTATTCTGTTGTGTTTTGATGACTGTTATTTATCAAGTGTTCTTTGATATCCCATATTGCTAATCAGCTTTTATTTAAAACTGTTTTTCCTTACAATTTCTCTTCTAGGTGAATCTTAACATGTGTTTATATGCCTGTGTGAATAAGCATGCATCTGTATCAGTGCCTGAGGCAAGAATGCATATGCATATGGTGTGTGCGTAGAAGCATGTATGTCTGTGTGTTTGTGTGACTGTTTGGTAAATATGCATGTATGTGTGTGTGTGCCAGTGTGAACAGATGTATGTGTGTGTATACCTGTGTAGGTTCACGTGTGTTTATGTGCCTGTGAGAATAAGCATGCCTTTGCACTCAAGTGCATGCGTGCATGAGTGTGTGTGTTCTCGTATCTATGTGGGTAAATGTGTATGTGTCTGTGAAGGTAAGCATATGTGTGGGCTAATGTGTGTTTGTGTCTGCTTTTGCGGGTAGTCATATGTGAGTGTATGTGTGCCTTTGTGGCTTAAAATGTGGGTGTACTTGTGTACATCATGAATGCATGTGTGGGGTAGGTAGGCAAACGTGTTGGTGGGTGCTTGTGGTCTTTGGCATGTGTCTCTGCTGTGTGTGGTTTGGGATGATCATCTTTGTCTCTTTCTCAGGCCACATACTCAAATGTCTCCATGTTCCCTGTGAGATGAGATGTCTCAGCCATTAGAAAAGAGAACAGGTGTCTGTGTCCTATCACGGATACTTCTTTTTGAGCCTCACACTTCTGTGTGACTGCTGACTGGTCTTGGCTCTAGCAGTGGTCTGACTTCCAGTAACTTTGGGTGTTTGACATTACTAGGTTCTATGCCTCTTACTGGGGGTGGCAGGAGGCTCAGCATTTATTTTATGATCCTGTCACACAGAGGGTCCAGAAAATTGACCATTGTCACATAGTAAGTGGTGACAATTAAGTCATCTCAAGCTTCAAAGGGTCCTGGAATCCACTGTCTTAGGCAGCACATTGCAGGCCCATCCCTGGATCATGTAGGAGGTCCCTGTCACCCTGGTCCTCATGACGCTCACACATCTCTTTCTTGTTCTTGGCCGTGGTGTTTTTTTCTTCACTTGGTTTCTGCTCCCACTGAGTACTTGGCCTCCAGCCTTCTCATCATGACTTGTGAGGCCACAAGTCTTCACAGGGAGTAAACACAGCTCCCTGAAAAAAAAAATGACTACAGATCCTCCAACGCACAGGAAGCTCTCAGGCCTCAGACTTCACAAGTCTCTTTTTGTTCTGGGAAACATTCAGAGCTGTTTGACTTTGGGCAAAATTGAGAAACATCTTGAAGTGCATTAGCTCCAAGGCCACCTCATTTCACATAGCTGAAAGTGTCACTCAGGTCTAATTAAACCATTGATTTTTTTTAAAAATGCCCAGAAGACTGCCAAACATGACATGCCCTGAGTTACGGTGCATTTGTTCTGCCTGCAAGCCAAGCCCACCCCCTCATGTACCCTTGCCTCTCAGCCCCCAGCTACAGGGCAGCACGAAGCTGTGCATCTCTGCAACCACGGCTTTCTTGGCAGACCTCCACATGAATCAGTGCTGTGGTCTTTAAAAGACTCCTGGTGTCCTGTTCCCTGGAGAATGAGTCACTACTCTTACAGTGGTGATACCAGAGTGGCACTCTCTCCTGCTCAGCTCAGTGGCCAGTCCATGGAGCCCAACTCCAAGGCACGTGGGAGCTCAGTATTGTTATTGTTAAATCTGGATCCCACAGGGCTGGCATCCACTCAAGACCACATCTTGAGTGGTCTTTCCTGATCACAGGACCCAAGACAAACTTTCTCCTTCCCCAGACTCTTATTTTTAGCCCTGGGATAATGACAAACTCCACACTCCATGACTTATCTCAAGGACTTACAGAAGGAGCAGGAGCTCTTCAGAGCGGTGTAGGATGGCCATATGGATCTGGGGGCCACCATTGGTGTCACCCACTGTGATCTCCAGCTAGGTTCTTGCCCCTGCTTGTCATTAGGCTCATTTTGGCTCAACTTTCCATGGTTATGGAATTTCTGCAAACACTCTCATTGGCTGTACATCCCGTCTTGGACCACAATCTCTTTCTGTTTGAGGCAGCAAAAGAGGATCATGTCTTTGTGTCTATTCAAAGCCATCCCCTGTGTGTGTGTGTGTGTGTGTGTGTGTGTGTGTGTGTGTGTGTGTTGTATGTATGTGTGCACATGTGTATGTGTAGGCACCTGTAGAGCTCAAATATTAACATTAGGTGTCTCCCTTTATGTTCTCTACCCTATTATTTATATAGTAATAATAATGATAATGATTAATAATAATAGTGTGTGTCTTATATAATAATAATAATAATAATAATAATAATAATAATAATGTATGCATGATGCATGTGTGGAGTTGGAAGGGTGTGTATGCCATAGTATGTGTGTGCAGGTCAGAGGACAACTCTGTGAAGTTGACTCTCTCCTACCGTTACAAGGTTCTGGGGATTGAACTCAGGTCACCAGGCTGTATGGCATGCCTTTACCTGCTGATCCATCTCACCTGCCCCACCCTAACTTTTGAGACATGTCTTTTACTGCACCTGAGCTCACCACTGTGGCCAGACTGATTGGCCAGCAAGCTCCGGAGTTACCTTTCTCCACCATCTTCCCCCAGTGCTGGGGTTTTAGATGTAGACCACCACACTTAGCCTTTTTGAGGGTGTTGGGAATTGAACTTGGGGTCTCATACTTGCATAGTAAGCACTTTGCCATTTTCCCAGTCTATGCCTAGAGGATTGTGACCTTGAGAAGCATTCTTACCCAGCCCTCTCCACATCTTTCACTCAGCATCTCCACAGGTTCCCTCTGATACTTCAGGAATTACAGGGGTTTGGTCTGCAGCAACTCTACCCCCGGTGTGTGGCACACACATCTATCAAAAGAGGAGCTCATAGGAAGAGTTGTGAACATTATTCCAGAGGACAGAGAGGCTGATGGGAGCTTGGCACTACAGTGCAGCTGGTACTCTCAGTATGCAGGAGCCACCCCCCGGGGATGAGGGACCCATAGAGAGGAGTCAGGCACCAGCCACTTTTCTTATGGGTCGAAAAGCCCACTTTAAGAAATTCTGTGTCATTGCAGAACTGTTGACGAGGTATAAACCAGAGTAGAAACATGGCAAGTATTGGCCAGGGTGAGGCCATGTTCACTCTGCAATTTAGGCAGAGGACAGTGGGCTTTTTTTGAAGGACATAGGCAAGCTGGGCCACACTGAGACACACAGTTGTTATAATCTCGGTGGTATGCGTACTTACGGGGTGCTTATGAAAAAACCAAAGTGGCATGTGGCATCAAAGTGACATGTGGCATGTACAGGAAGCATTTGTCCATTGTTTCTCTTTAGCTCCAATGTGGTTGTGTGTCCGGAGCATAGTGACAGCCTTCCTTTTATAGTGTCCTCTGAACCTAAGGCAACATGATGCTTTCTTTCAGTTTTGTTTTTGTTTTTCAAGACAGGGTTTTTGTCCTGAATCTAACTTTGTAGATCAGGCTGGTCTTGAACTCACAAAGATCTGCCTGCCTCTCTATCCCAAGTGCTGGGATTAAAGGTGTGCATGCATCACCACCACCGGGCTAGCGTGATGCTTTTCAATGTCAGGTTCCCAAATGCCTATCAGATACTATCAGAAGATCGGTTAGGAAACCCTGGAATCTTATGCAACTTTGTGTGTATATAATATTGGGGGAAGCAAGCTCAAAGCTTCCATCCAATTCTCTGGCAGTTTCTGACTCCTCTCCCTGCAGCTGTATAGAATATGCTCTAATGAGTCGAGCTCTTGATGCAGCAGAAGTGGAGGGCCAGCATGGGAGATGTACTTTGATCCACCTGACTCCACATAAGGGTCTCAAGGTTACAGCTGGGAATGCCAGTGTGAGGCCAGGAAGCAGGGGTGTGGGGAGTGGTCCAGGGTGGCTGCTTGGCTAGGTGTACCACTGGATACTCACCCAGCTCTAGAAGTTTCTATGAAGGCTTTTGTAGATGAGGTTAAGATAGAACGAGTGAAGTGTGTTAAAGCAGATGTCTCCTTGTGATGAGCCCAACCTCTTGAAGACTGTAAGAGAAGAGGCTGGCTTGCCTCTGAGAAGGAGCAGTTCTGCAATAGATGGCCTTGGATTTGAGTTACAGCAAGAACTGTTTCTAGTTCTCCAGCCTGAATTCAGACCTATCCCCACCCCACCACCCGACCAGAAAAAGGCCCACTGCCCTAAAATACAGCAACCTTGGTGGATAGGTTCATAAATATATAATCTATAGTTGTTTATATGCATATAGACATATATAGATAACCTCTGTATATCTAGATAAACAGGCACAGGGACACATGGGCATACCTACATTCACCATGCACATGAGTTGTTCTGGTTTTTGGAGAATTCTGACTAGTACAGGGCCTCACTTTTCTTATTAATATTTACTCAGTAAACATTGGATTCTACATTTTTTTGCACACTAATTCCTAGGGTTGTACTGTGAGCTGGACAGTTGTCCAGACAGCGGTGACTGATGGGGATTGATGGGGACAAGACAAAGATGTGCCATTAAGCTGGAAGACAATGGGTCAGTTTGGACCCTGTCTTCCTTCCTAGAGAGTCTTGCTATGTGGGGAGCCTGCCGCCACCTTGTCTTGGTGCCTCATTGCCTGCTTTCCTTATGCTAGGGTTTGCTTCAGCCAGGCTCTAGACTATCCCTCATGGCTCTGAATCTCTGAACTTCCCTTTGATCTTTCTCCACACCTGTGTCCAGCCTTTGATTTGTTGGCTACTCCAAGCTACCCTGGCTCCTGCTTGGTCTCCCACTGACTGCTTGTCTTCTTCGTCTTGTGCTGCCAGGAGAGCTGGTTCTACCTCATTGCACAGGACAGGACTAGGCTAGCTACTCCTGAAGCTCACACGCAGCTTGGCATGACTTCAGCTGTACAATATTCCCCCAGGGATGCTGAGCTCCCTTCCTGGCCAGAGGACTTGGCAGAGCCTGTGCCCCATGGGGAGGTGAGGGGCCCTCACTTGCCTCTTCTCTCAAGCAGACATCTCCAGCTCTACTCACCTCGTTGACCACACACTTGAGCCTGCTCTCCCGTCATCATCCAATTACACCCTGAATGATGAGGGGGCAGAGTAGAGCCCTAGCACACATAGGACGCCAATCCTGTTCCCTGCTCTACTCTGCCCATCTGGACAGCAGCCAGTCCCAGCCACCACTCATGGAGCTGTCTCCTCACTTATTCTTGGTCCATTATTGCTTACAACACTTGGACTGTGAGCAGCATTGGCAGCCACTGTTGGTGCCAGGATAGCTTAAAAGCCTGCATCTGGCATTCCTGGGGTGGCTGGGGCATAGCACATGTCATCTCCCTGGGGGAGATGTGTGCAGGCAGCACCATGAGTCTGGCTCTCCCAAGCATGGAAGTTGAGTCTGATGCAACCAAGGTTATTGGAAATGGCTGCTAGGTTGCTGCAGGAAAGAGGTAGAAGAAAGGATGGAAGCAGAGAGATGATGGCAAGAAAACACATGTGTTTAAGGGCCATGGGGTCTCAGATGCAGCCAGTGTCTCATGCAGCCTTAACAAGTACCTTCCAATTGGTGTTGGGTAAACATTTCTGTTTGGCCACTGATGACATTGCTGTGAAAGAGGGTCTAGTCTTGACCCTGGAGCCTGCACATATTCCTGAAGCACTCTCAGCCTGAGGGGCCCTGGGAGGTTGCTTGTTTGTAATATGTGGATTGTGTGAAGCCCATTCTGTCCCTTTATTCACTCCACCAGCATTCTCTTGAGGTGGCTCTGAGGTCCACATCTGTTAGGGGTGGCTCCAGGTCAGAGTCACTACAGAGGTTTGACTATGTCACTGCTGTTAGGAAAGGGTCATCACTATGGTTTCTGGCCTACTGATGGTGATTTACTGTCCCAGACCCAGGCTGTGTGTGAGGAAGAAGGAAAGGTCAGGAGTGGATAGAGGGCATGACAAGGTCATGGTGGGACAAGTAGGTAGTCAAAGCTAGGCCACAAGAAGGCTAGCATTCAGGGCATTTGGTGTCATGTTTGGTAAAGACTAAAGGGGACAAATAGCTAAGAGGAGGGTTAAACAGGGTTGGGGAGAAACTTGAATAAGGTGGGTTATTCTTTAACCTCTCCAGAGAACAGAGACTGTAAACCAAGAGAGTGAAGGATAGGGAAACAGAGTGTAAACCAGAGTGGTCAAGGCTTCGGACACAGGGCCTCTGGCCTTTCCACCATGGGGATGATGACGCCATTACTCCAGGCTTCTGTGTGAGCTTTTCAGGGCACGTTTGAGACAGAGCTTTCTTTTAGTGAGGGTGAGATGTTAGCTTTGGAGAGAAGTGACTTTCTTCTGGTATGTGTGAGAACAATAGCATTTTGGAACCCCTGGACCCTGAGAACAGAGCAGTGTGGCTTTGCCTCCTTCAACCTCTGCAGAGTCCATACCTCTAGCTTGGGAGTGTCCACATGCTGCTTGCAGAGGAGTGCCCTAAGGACAGCAGGCCACCCCCTATCAAGACTGTTCTGGCTAAGTCTGGCTTCCATGACTGCTATGTCACCAAAAACTGCCACAGGCTCCCATCTCTGAGGACATACACAGCTGAGTAGGCAAATTGTCTTCCATAATTTTTTATCCTATCCTTTTTTTTCTGTTCTCAATAAAAAGATAATGATCGTAGCCACTATACCTCTCGGTGACTTTGGGCTTCCCCATTGGCTGTTCAGGCAGAAGTCCCTGCCTGAGCCTGTGGTTTTGGGTGAGGGCTCCTGCCCATGGTGAGTGCACACAAAAACCCCTGCTGAGTTCAGCCATCTTGGCATTGTCGTCTAGGATTTTTTTTTTTTTTAATTAAAAGTCTGCCTTGGAGTATGTCAAGTACTCCTGTATTTTTTTTTTTGCCATTCTTCTTATCTCTATGGCAACAAAAATATTTCAACATTTACATGGACATCGTATTCCCTGCTGATGTGCTGTCTGAACTGTGTGCACTGAGAAGGGAAGTCATAGATGCTGGTTTCTACTGCTGGGATGCTGGAGTTGCCAGGACAACCGAGAGACCCAAAGATGGTCTCACAGTAGCACTAGATGGAGGCTTTAAATTAATTCATCCTTGTGTGTTTTTGTAGCTGATGTTGTTAATTGAAATAATAGGAATGACCTTCCCTGTGCATTTAGAGCACCTGTCCTATTAAAACCGCCTGTGCTGTTTGCTTAAGTACACTCATCTCTCAGGCAAATCTAGCGTGAAATACAAGGAAATGGAAGACACTTACTTCATACCACTGTGCTTCACGCATGGACTTGGCGTAAATGGGGAAAAGCAGCCTTCTGTCAGGCTAGAAATACCACCGACAATTTAATTTTCTTATTAATTTTTAAAGCCTCACTTATTTATTCTCCCTTATTTGTGGGCTCTGAGCCTGAGGGGACTTCTGTCAAATGTTGGCCGTGAGGAGCATCAGGTGAGGCCGGGAAGGCTACCGGCTCTAGAATGCATTTGTCCCCACTGCCCTTGAAAGCATGGGTTCTGGGAATGTCTTTCATTGAAGTGTGGCATCATATCTGCCCCACTCATTACCTGCTTCCCAGAATTCTACTGAAGTGACAGTCACAGCTCAGAGATCATGCATGACTGCTCCCACCCCTCCCCAAAATAAAATCATGAGGTTAGCACTGGACGCGCAGAAGGATGTAATATGTCCCATGTAAGTAAGGAAACAGAATCTAGGGATTGTGATGCTCTCTCCAAGGAGTAGCTAATGAAATTTGGAGTAGGGGTTAGATTAAAAGTTAACTGCATAAACTTGGCTTTGAGAGCAGGAATAAAGGAAGTGAGGAAGGAGAGTTGAGAAGTCACCCATAAAGGAACTTGGGATAGTTGAGCTTCTCACTCTGGTGTGAGCTACCTCATAGCTCTCCAAGGGAGACGTGCTCTTTCCTTCAATTCCCTATGTGGTCACAGCTGCAAATTTAATTCCTATTCTCAGTGTCTATGGGTGTGGAACAAAAGAAGAAGAACAACCAATAAACAGTCAGCTAGAGTCCTTTGGCTTCCCTGGGTGCTGCCATAAAAAAAAAAAAAAAGCCTTAAGAGAAGTCATATCTGGGTGCACGAATTGGCTTTCTTAGCACTGTGGCAATGCCTGCCTTAAGGGAGGAGGAATTTGTTTGGTTCATGGTGTGCTGGCTCGTTTTATGTCAACTCGATACAAGCCAAAGTCATCTGAGATGGGGGAACCTCAATTGAGAAAATGCCTCCATGAGATCAGGCTATAGGCAAGCCTGTAGGGCATTTTCTTAGTGATTGATGGGGGTGGCCCCCGCCCATGGTGGGTGGTGTCATCCCTGGGCTGGTGGTCCTGGGTTCTATAAGGAAGCAGGCTGAGCAAGCCATGAGGAGCAAACCAGTAAGCAGACCCTCCATGGTCTCTGCATCGGCTCCTGCCTCCAGGACCCTGACTTCCTTCAGTGATGCACAGTGAACCAGACGAACCCTTTCCTCCCTAAGCTGCTTTCGCCGTCATCACAGCAATAATCACTCTAGCTGAGACAATGTTTTTGGGGTGTTCAGTCCATGGTTGTTTGGTCAGATCATTTGGTGGTAGGAACACGTGGCCTAGGAGGGTTTTCACCTCACCCTACGGCAGTAAGGAAACAGGGAAAGGGTTACAGAAAAGGGCCAGGAGAAGGCAGAGCCCTAAAGACCTGCCCCAGTGACCCACTTGCCACAGCTAGATCTCATCTCCTAACTATTCCCAGCCTCCCCAAACAGATCCTCCAGATTCAGAGCAAGCATCCAACACAGGAGCCTGTGGGAGGCAGTTCAAGTTCAAGCCATAACATGTGGGAAGCTGGAAAATTGGAGGGATAGGGTTGGGAAACATGGGCTTTGAGGCAGACAGACCCTGGGCTTGTGGAGACCACTTGCAGAACCACTCTCTGATGATGCCACTGGCCAGAGCAGTAGGGAGGATTCTACTGTGGGAAGGGTCATCTGACACCACATCACTCAGTTAACATGTTCCCCTTTCTCAGCCAGCACATGGCTCAGCAAGGTGGAGCCAGGCACAGTGAAACCCCTGACTCTGGGCAGGAGAGCACCCAGGGTGGCTCCCCAGCCAGTCCTCAAGGACTGGCAATTACACTAATGGTCTTCTGACTGCTGATTTTAAAGGAATTACCAGGAGGGCTTTTAAAACAATGACTTTTCCTTCATAGTTATAATCTGCACTGTCTTTTTATGCTTTCAATGGGACACACAGTTGACCCAAGTATGGATCAGGCCAGCCCTCAGCCTGTGAAGTGTCTCCTTCGCTGCTCTGTGATCTAAGAGGAGGGATGCTTTTAATTTTGTTGGAGTCTGACTTTTTCTACTCCGGTCCAGCTTTTGTGTTGATTTTCAAAATTACGTTTTATTTATCATTTATTGTGTGTTTGTGCACATAAGTAGGAGTAAGAGGACAACCTTTGGGGAGTCAATTCTCCCCTTATACCATGTGGGTCTTGGAGGTTGAACTCATGTCAGGTTTTACAGCAAACACTTTTTCTTGCTGAACTGACTTATCAGCCGCAAGTTCTTATAATTTATTTTTAAAAAAAGCAACTTATATTTTGAGGCGATATTTCTCTTACTTAAAACTTCCCTACCTCTTTTTAAGCGTTAAGTCATTATGGATGCAATGTTGGACTTTGGTTAAATGGCAATATTATATAGGTTCACTGCCAGAAACAATTATATGATAAAGGAAAAAATAGACACAAGTTTTCAATAGCATGTTATAAATGACTCATAGAGTTATTATTGCCATTTAACAATTGTATCCCCTAACTCCCCTTAAAACTGTCCTTTTGAGGGACCAGAGAGTTGGCTTGGCAGCTAAGGGCACTGGCTACTTTACTAAGGGATCTAGGTATGATTCCCACCTCCCACATAGCAACTTAGCACCATCTAACTCTAGTTTCAAGCGGATCTGATGCCCTCATCTGGACTCTTTGGGTACTGCATGCATGTGGTACACAGCCATATGTGGACAAATAAAACAAAACAAAAAACCTCTTATGTCTAAAATAAATAAATCGCATTTTTAAAATTCCCTTTGAAACCAAGTCTCACCTTGTAGCCCAATCTGTCCTAAAACTTGTGGATATCCCCATGGCTCAACTTGTCAAAGAGAGTTGGGATTATAGGTGTGAGCTCCATGCCTGGCTTAAATTTTGTTGTCATTTTTGTTTATTAAGTTTACAAGAGTCTGGGTGTCAACACTTGGCTAGTGATTAAAAAGAGCAGCCCGCTAAGGCTAAGCACACATCTGGATCTACAGCGGTAATTCCATGTTGAACTGCTTCAGTAGGGGTGGATGATTGACACTTGGGAGGAAGGCTCATATAGTTCAGAACAATAGAAATCTTGGATTCCTGGCAGTTTGATGCCAGGTTAGAGGCTGGACTGTGAACTGGTGATTTGGCCTGGGATGCTCTGAGTCAATAGTCAGAGGCTCGGAGAAATTAGAGCTGGCATAGTCAGAGGTCCAGTCTGAGGCTCCCACCAAGCAGGTGGACTCCTCCCTGTGGCCCTTTTACCTCCAAGTCCTGCAGGTCTGGAGTAGGAGGGCTAAGAGAGGCCTCTGTATGTCCTTGCTAAGTGGTGACTCATGAGGAACAGAGGGGAAGTTTAGGGTTCCAGTGAGCCTTTCCCATTTTCCTTCATGAATTTGCTAAGTTCATTATTGCCTGCAGCAATGTCTCCCATACCTTTGTGTATTTAATTTCCTTTTTAATAGACAAACTGTCATGGGAGGTTACACAAAGCATTATTATTCAAAGGAATGTTTATATCACTCAGATAAATATCATTGAGAATTATGGGTTGGGAGTGTGTTTATTACATATACAACCGAGAAAATTGACTGGTATTATCAAGTAAATACATGCTATATTTAAATTACATGATAACAATCGCCAATCACCAAGTTTTTCCTTGGTGTACTGAAATTAGAATATACAGAAAAGCAAATTAATATTTAAACCTTGTATAAATTTGAGCATCTCCACTATGTCTGATAAAGAGGAGGCGTGGGCCATGCTGGGGTGAGGGTGGGTACCCTGACTTGGATCTGACTGTAGGAGGCCCATAGAAGCCGCTTAGCACTGAAGCCTGTGGGCTAGAAGTGATTCCTTGTATACCAAGGATAATTCCGTTACCACTGAAAGTGTTTGTTGGCTGCATCTTCTGTGTGGGCACAACAGAGAGCAATGAACACTTGAAATAAAACAATTTATGGTCCTTGGGAACGTAGACGTTTTTGCAACAGAGGCAGACCAAGGTAAGCCGTGTCATACTCAAGGAACCTTAAAACACAGTGTGATATTGTGTAGGTCAAGGACAGCATCTCAAAGAGGACTTAGTTATCCACATGGACTTGTAGCCAAGGTAGGCTTGGGGAGGGAAGGAGATGTGTGGTGCTGTCTCTAGGCAACTGGTTAGTGCTGGTTTTGGTTGGCCCAGTTGGGAGATATCTGCTGCTTCTATACCTGTCCTAGATCATGTCGTTTGGGTTTTTACCTCAAGTCTACCCCCAAATCCTGAAAGCCATAGTGAACCTGCTAAGAGGCTCTCTTGTGAGTAGCATGACATCACATCCCGGAATATCCGACAAGATCAGCCAAGTCACTTAGAGAACATGTTTGTCTCCTTTTCTTAGGGAAAAATCAAAAGGACTCACTCAGTAAGAGTCACGGAAATCACCCGAACTTTTCTACAGTTAGAGGAAGAACAAAACCAGACTTCAGTTCTTGGGAAAGGGCTCTCAATTGTTCAATCACTGTACCAGTCCAGGGTTCTTCCTGTGGTTGGCCATAATCCTGCCTGAGCCGCTTTGGAATTATGGGATAGCCTAAATCATGCAGTTGCTTCATTTTGTAAGTGGCATCTGAGAGGATGGATCCATTTCTCAGGATGACTGTGAGGGGTCTTGGTGGAACAGGTCCCCTCATACAGGGGACATGCCAATAGACTAGCTTTCTCGTAGAAGTCCTCCCATGACCTTGATCTAGACCAAGATGGTGATAGGCAGTAGATAGGTGGGCATGCACACTGGTGGGTGCATACACCTCTGCATTCCTTTGCTCTGTCATCGGGGAGCTCCTAAACGCAGCAGCACCCCACGGATGATACATACCCTTAGCACTCAGATGCGAGCTCCAGCGCCACCACCCAACCAGAGGAATGGAAGCTCCCCCTAAGGAATTCTGCTTACAGATCTGGGGGCTTGTGTGGCAGATACACCAGGCAAATCCACAGCATTGCATAGTGTTAGAAAGTATAGTTGTTTTATGGATATCCAGTGGTGGAAAGGACATATCAAGGGCATTGGAGCAAGCTGAATGGGGTCTTGAGGGCCACAGCTGGGAGACTTGGAGAAACAGAGTGAAAGACTGTAGTTGTCCTCCTGAGCTGTTACTGCACTTCCACTATTTTATCCAGTCATCCCCGAAAGAATGATGGAAAATTCCAGCAGGAAACACATTTTCAAATAACTTTTGTTATAGTATGTTGTTATAATTAGTCTATTTATCATTACTTATTAGCATGAATATCTTATTGTGCCTAATTTATAAGTGAAATTTCAGCATAGTTGTGTAGGTATGGGAAAATAGCATATTCTGTTCAGGTATAGGACTATCAAACATCTCAAATAAATCTCCTACAAATGCAGCTTCATTGGATCGCAACCCAAATTGTGAGATAAGCATCTGTGGAGCCATGTATACAAGTAAATGATTGAACAATAATTGGGGAAATTGACAGATTTCCAAATAACTCATGAAGACTCTGCCTTCAAGGAGTGTGGAGTCCAGCCATCCACTCCGCAGTGTGGCTGCACAGGGTGACTTCCTTCCCAAGTAGAGTATAGGGTAGAAAAACCTAACATTCTGGACCAGATCAGACCAGTGCCCACAGTGACAGTCCTAGTGTGTGCAAGGGCACCCCTGCTATGACATGAAGCAAATGATGTGTTTCCCTGGGTTGGGAGACTTTTCTTGAGAAGACATTATTCTGATAAACATGAAGAAAAAATTGGCAAGTTATAAATAAGGATGGTTTTCACACATTCTGGTCAAACTTCCTCAAGCGTCAAGGTTATCCACAGTCAAGAATGTCTAGGAAACTGTCCCAGCCAACAAGAGCTTAAAAGGGACCCTATGGCTTTGTACCATGTGGGATCCTGGGTGAACCCTGGGGAAAACTTTTGTCTTGCTTTGGTCACCTCTTTCTTGCTATTCTCCCATTGCTTCCATCTGGGACGTTTACCCTGTTGTGATACCGTGTTTTGGGGAACCTGTCATTTGTCTTGATCTTACAGAGAATCACATTTACTTTGAGTCTCAGAAGAGTTTGGCTTTGATTTGTGGACAGTGTCAGGACTGTAGAGATGTGGGGATCCTTGGAGAGGGATTCAATGCATTGGACATTGGACAATGGACATGAAGTTTTGGGGAAGAGGGGGTATTACAGATTAAGGAGATCATTTTTGGGTCAAATGGATGAGAGGTAGGCTCATGGTACCTAATCTGGATTGAGAAGTGCCAGGAAAGTCAGTAAAACACATTTCTGAGTGTTTCTGTGAGGGAGTTCTAGAGGGAACTAGTCAAGTTGGAGACCTCTACTATCCCACGACTAGGGATCAGTGTGGAATAAAAGGGAGAGAAGAGCGTCTGGGGTCGATATGCTTTCCCTTTTTCAGGCCAACTGTTTCTGTGGGTTTCTCCAACCTGGTACAGACCCCTTCGTTCTTCATTCCTCCCTCTCTTCAACTAGGTTCCAGATTTCAGCTCAGTGTATTTCTGTGGATGTCTGTCTCTGCTTCCATCAGCCACTGGATGAGGACTCTAGGATAGCATAGAGAGTAGTCATCAATCTCATTCTAGGGGAAGGGCTTCTAGGCCATCCTCTCCTCCACTGCCCGGACTGTCAGATCGTGTCATCCTTGTAGGTCTCTGGAGATCTCCCTAGTTCCAGATCTCTTCTCAGACCTATAGTGGCTCCCTCTGATATGGTATCTCTCATCCTGCTCTCTCTCCTCTATTCTTCCCCCAACTCAGTATCTCTGCTCCTCCATTTCTTCTCCTCTACTCTTCTTCTTGTGCTCTTATTGTGGCAGCACCCTCTCCCCTACCCTCATGCTCTCAATTAGCTCGGGAGTTCATGCCACTTCCCATTCCTGGGGTCTATTTATCCCTTAGAGTAATTCATGATTTCTAGTTTCTTTGGTGAAGTGGATGCCAATGGGGAGGCCCCTGCACTCCGGGGAGCCTCCGGAGGTGAACTGGCGTTTTGCCCTGGTGTGTGTGGGGGACTTTGAGAGCCCATCCCACTTGAAGGGATGCACTCTGTCTCTGGACACATGGGGAGGGGCCTAGGCCCAGCACAGGAAGATTTGGTGGACTTTGTGGAGCCCCTGTTGGGGGCCCTACCCTGCCTGGGGAGTGGTGGGTGGATGGGGTGGGGGGTAGGTTGGAGGTGGGGGAGAAGGAATGGGGGTGAGGGAGGGAGAGGGAGAGGGGACTTACATGTGAAACAAGCCTGTTCCCTAACTTGAATTAATAATAATAATAATAATAATAATAATAATTAAAAAAAAAGGGAGAGAAGAGAAATCCAGCTAGTGTAGACATTTCCTCTTTGCTCTGGGCCACAGTGATGCAATATGAGCTGCTCTCTTTCACCTTTTCTCCTGCCATAGTGAACAAAAACCTCTGAGACTTCAGCCCAAACAGCACCATCTTCTTTCCGGTGCTTGTGCTAGGTATTGTGTCACAGGACAGAAAGTCCAACACTGGTACACACCCATTCTTGCACAGCCACATTCACCCCTGCACCTCTACACCCCTACACACTCACCCCCACCTTTGCAAATATTCAGGAGTAATGGGTCCCACTGTGTTTATAGGACATGGGTATTGCAGACTAGGAGACAGAGCACAGGACACCTAAGGACAGAGAACGTGCTCTTTGGGACATCTGAGAGAGCTGCTTTCTGTCCCAGCATGTCCCAGTCCCAGGGCACCTTAGAATCCTCACACTAGAGAAGGGAGGATGGCAGGACCTAGGGAGTCTTGGAGTGAGTGGGTGTGTGACTCTCCCCCAGGAGGCAGGGATGGCATGTGATTGTCCAAGCTGGGGAACGAAGAGCCCACTGCACATCACCCAGGCTGGTTTGGGGTACCTGTTGGACAGACACTGTGTGAAGAGGAAACATCAAAGCCACCGGCCTTTCTATTGGATGCCATTGACTTGCACTTAATCTGCTCTGCTCCCCAGTGAGCGCTGAAGGGCCAATTTGCTGTGCAGCCTTCTGTGCATTAGTGTCCATTATGCGGCAATGGGTGTCTAACAGTGTCAATATGTCAGCAAGCAATTAATTCAGCTCACTACTCCTTGCCAGTAATTGCTAATCACTGGACCATCCTGTGCTCATAATATTAAACACCATCTTGACCATTTAGTGCCTCAGCTGTGAGCTGACATGTGGTGTTGGCTGCGAGTGGAAGATAATTATAGAAGGAGTTATATCTGGAATCATATATATTTTAGGATTTATGTTAAGCATGATATATAAAGTGTTCATGTAGCTTCTATAGCAAGATACATGTATTGAGGATCAGCTGTTGGATATATTTGGTAAAAAGAGTTCACAGAAACAGTCAATATTGCGTGTCAAGTTTCAAGTTCTTCGTAAAGTTTTCTGCATGCTCAGAAGGAATGATTTATGTGAAGTATGGGGGTCATATGGGAAACACAATTGACAAGACAAGAGTCATGAGAGAACAGTAAGGGTCTCAAGGGCCTTGAGCCCAGGGTAACTGAAATCAGAGTGAATGGGGAGTCTCCAAATAGGAAGCCTCCCGTGTTCCCAGGTAAGAAGCACCAATAGTACGCACAAGGGAAAAGCGATCGTTGTCTGGCTTTTGGCCCTAGGGATACTGGGAAGGGACCTGATGGGATGAATGCAGTGGGCCATGTATGTTTCTGAATGCAATGTTGTGACCAGGGACTTCCAGTGTCTGCCCACCAGTGTCCCCACACATGAGTCAATTACCGCTGGGAGTATTCCGCATAGTAGTGTTTGTAGGACAGACACTCTGACTTGGGACACAGTAGTAGTTACTCTTTCCTCAACCATGAAGATATTCAGACCTGGGAGAATTAAGGACAAGGAAACTGTGAAACAAACTCAAACATTTGGAGTCTGAACACATAGAAGTACATCATGTTCATGAATGGAGGCGTCTAGGTTTTGCTAAATCACATTATATTTGGAAGTGGCTCTTATACACCAGAGCACCTGAGTGTGTATAACAGTGGTCTGAACATGATATCCAGAAT
Organism: Cricetulus griseus; assembly: GCF_003668045.3. Lineage (NCBI taxonomy): Eukaryota > Metazoa > Chordata > Mammalia > Rodentia > Cricetidae > Cricetulus > Cricetulus griseus. The sequence continues at coordinate 68,628,085 of NW_023276807.1, read as the reverse complement.
GGCTTCCCGTGCCGTTATATCACATACAAGAATGCTTCTCATGCGGGTGCAACAAATCCAAGACCGCTTCTCATGCAGGTACTTGACATTCAGGACTGTTTCCCATTCAATTACATGGTATGTAGGTAGGACTGCTTCCATGCAAATCCATGCTATCGAGAACTACTTTACATGTAGGTTCATGATATCTGGGATTGCTTCCCATGTAGATTCATGAATCCAGACTGCTTCCATGCAAGTCCATGCTATCCAAAACTACTTCATATGTGGGTACATGATATCAAGGACTGCTTCCCATCCAGGAACAACAAATTCAGGAGTGCTTCCCATGGGGATACCCACATCCAAGACTGCTTGTTTTGTAGGTCTAAACAATAAGAACAGTGTAAAAGAATGAATAAGGAGCATTATTCATGGCCAGCATCTTCTGAGTCCTGTGCACCATTGACTTGCTCCTTGTGCTATCTGAAGTGGAGGCCCTACTGTGACCTCTGTTATCTCTAGAGTGAGGTGTGAGATGCCTTCTTACACCATGCAATTTGTGAAGGCCGAGCCACAGAACCACAGCCCCCTGACAGAAACCTGTCCCATCTCCCACAAGGACAATTAAGAGATCTTCCCCTAAACTTTAAAGCACAGATGAGGTCTAGCATGGGCATCACAGCCTCTGAGTGTGTTTGCTGTGATGTGAATCTTTAATCTGGGGTGAGGGTGTGTCCTGGTCACAGGGTAGGCTCAGACACTCATCAGCAATGGAACTGTGTTGGCTGATGGGAGTGGCTCCAAGGGTCACAGTTGGGCCTTTGGGGGATAGGAGAGCCTGGCCTTGAAGGGTCAGTCTGTCTCAGGTGACGTTTCACCCTGGAGTTGTTCACTAGCTGTGACTGCATTTAGCTCATCTGACAGAGCTTGCAAGAGGGCTTGGTGTAGGTGTCATCTGGTGAGGGTATTGACTGACTTACATGATGTCTTCTTGGGGTCTCGTGATGGAAGTTGGGTCTTTCTGAACATGTCATCTTTGAGTGGCTTGGGATTGGGCTTATTTGTCATTTTATTAGCAACTCATTATAGACATCTTTTCAGGATTAAAAAGAGAATAAAGGTGACACCTAAGTTGAAAGAGTGAGCTAAGAGCCTACCTACAATGCCTTGGCAATTTGCAGTTGCCTGAGTAGAATGGCAGAATTTCCACAATGTCAAATTTAGTATGTTTTATTTTAGTGATATATTATCTGACCAGATTCCTCTGTGCAGCCAGCATCACAAAAATAATTTTTTTATAAATGTGAATTCATTCACCTGAAGGTGGCTCACGATGACTTTAGGGATCACATTCTGTGGGGGACCAAAGTATTTCCGCTATGGAATATTTTGAGATCCAGCCTTTGGTCTCATTAAACACGGAGGACCAGAAAGCTCCGGCCTGCTATTGTTAATGCCAGTAGGGCTACTATTGTTTACTATGGCCTCAGGGTAATATGCCTCCTAATTTGTATCTGTATGTGCCTAAGCATCTGAATAGGCCCTCACCTGGGCAGAGGTGCTAGAGGTGTGTGAGTAACTTGTGAGGACAGGAGGTTAGGAGTTAGGGGCGAGCAAGCAGCCAGAGCAGAGAGGGAACAAAGAGAGAAATGTTTTCCTCGTGGTATTGGCAGGATGGTTAAGAAACACCAGAAAAGATGGCTAATAAAGAAATGACTCTAGTTCTACAATATGGAACTGAGAGCTCTCTGAAGATGACAAGATGCCTGTGTTTGGTCCTTATCGTTGCTGGGTTGCTGGGAGCTTCCAGGTCCATATACCCCCACTCAGGCCGAACCTAATGGCTGTCATGGGTTAAAGCTGAGACAAGCCGGGTCACGACAACATTCCAAATTTTCAGCTTTAAAATTACCCTTCCTCACCAAGCATGGAACCCAAGTGAGAGAGATAGAAGGGGAATCCCATGAAAGACCAGTGTCTTTCCTCTTGGCAGGAGTGCATGCACGTGGGGGTCAGAGGTCAGATGTGGGAGCGTTTCTTGATTGTTCTCCACCTTACTTTTTGACACAGGGTTTCTCTCTGTACTTGGAGCAGAGTTGTCTAGACACGGGGTTTCTCAGTGGACTTGGAGCACAGTTGTCTAGACTAGCTGGTCAGTAGGTTTCAGAACTCTGCCTATCTCTTTCACACCTCCCTCTGTCATTACAGATGTATTCCTCAGGGCCTGTCTTTTACATGTAGGACACTTTACCCACTGGGCCATCTTCGAAGCCTTTCACCTTGTATTTTGAGACTGGAGTTTTCACTGGCCTGAGATTTTCTGATGGGACTAGGATAGCTGGCCAGTGAGTCCCATGGATCCACTGTCCCCATTTCCCCAGTACTAAGATTAAAAGCATGTGTTACCATAAAATCATGTGTAAGTGTGTATGTGTATATGCATGCGTGTGCATGCCCGTGTGTGCACAGGAGTCTGTGTGTGCATGAATATGTGTGTATATTGTGTGTATGTGCAATCACACATGAGTGTATGTATATGCATACATACATGTGTGTGCGTGCACGTGTGTGTGTAAAAATGTGTATGTGCATGCCTGTGTGTGCATGCATCTGTGTGCATCAGTGTGTGTATATTGTGTGTATGTGCAATCATACATGAGTGTCTGTGTGTGCATACACTCATGTGTTGTATGCATGTGTGTGTATGTGCATGTGTATGCATGTACAAATGTGTGTGTGCATGCCTGTGTGTGTGTTGTGTTTGTGTGTACATGAATGAATACATGAGTGTGTGCATTTGTGTGTATGAGTATGTGTGTATGCATGCATGAGTGTATGATTGTGTGTGTGCATGCATCTGTGTATGCATGAGTGTGTGTGTGTGTGAGTGCGTGCATGTATGTGTGTTTAATGTGGCATCTAGAGGTTGATCTCAAGTTCCCATGCTTACAAGATAAACACTTCACTCCCTGAGCTCTCTTCTGCCTGTTCCATTATTGACATACTTAGAATTCCACCCCAAAATGAAATTATGCTATATGAATACATTCAGAAATAAAAACTATAGTGCTAAGTAACTGTTTTTTAATTCTCTGGGAGGGCCAGGTGTCTTTGTCTGGTTCCTTTTTGCTGAAACCACTAAAGGAAAAAGAAATTCTTTCAAATGTATAAAAAAAGCTGAGTTCAAGCCTGCATATAAGTCACTATTTCTCAGTAATCTTTAGTGTGCATGTACTTTTTAAAAAGGGGATTTATTAGATGATCAGGCATATCCCCATGAGTGAGGTGTGCATGTGTCATTTCTGTACTCTGAAAAGTTGCAGTAAGGAATCATTTACATTGCTCTCTCTGGGTGTCCAGCGGTGACTGATGTAAATATTTTATTAGGCAAGCCTGCAGGTCTCTGAAGATTATATGTCTTATCAAGTTGACCCTTATAATTATGTTGTCTTCTGCAACTGTGGGATCGCTTTAATTTTGCAGCTCTTTGGTAAATATTGAACACAAGTGAGGTACACAACTGGAAGCAAAGATGACTGAGGATGAAAGCCATGTGAGCAGAGCTGTGCCACGTGCAGGTGACAGGTAGAAGACGTCACCGTACAGGGAAGGCCTTACCGGGTCAGACAATAGATGGGTCTCCACACTCCGTGAGCCTCCCTTTGCAGCTGGTTGTTTTAAGTTTGGTCTCATCTCTCTTCCCAATTTGCAGTGAAATTTTGGTATTGAAATCTTTACCAGTCGAGGAGCCACAGCCCCGGTGGAAGGGGGAGGTCCAAGATTATGTGGGAGTGAATCTAACTCTCCTCACCCCCTCACCCCCATCCCATGGCCATGTGGCTTCAGTTCCCCGCATCTGGTGGGCCATCAAAGGGCTTTATATATGGCCTCTTAGTGTGAATGCCAAGCTCTCTTGCAGGGGGGCAGTGCCAAGTGGAAAAGAGCCCCTTAACCCCCAAGTGTGCACAGGGAGGGGAGGGTCACAGGTCATAGGGCCTTCGTGTATCCAGTCCTCTCTCTGGGTCCATGATTCCTCCCCATTTCTGCTCCCATGGTGCTCATCCCTGCATGAGTCCAGCCCGATTCAGCCTCTTTGAAGCTCACAGAGGCCACACTATGCCATGCCCTGCAGGGGCATCCTTCTTCATCGGGGGAGGGTCTCTGTGTCACAGCTTTCATCCCCCAACTCCATCCTTTACACACCAGGGCTAATCAGCTCTCTCTCACCCTGCATTTGTACCCCCAACCAGGCACCAGAGAGTAGTGTTCGTGAGCTGAGCAAAATGGCAGGCTGTGAGCTACCATCTGTGCTAAATTGTACAAATGGGTCTTCCTATGAACTTGGGTATGATGGGAAGTGGTACTTTTCCTTCCGTGCCATCCATGTCTTCAGCGTGCATCCTGGCAGCAGCATAGCTGTGACTTTTCAACCTAGGCCCAGGTGTCAAGCTTCCCCTACTTTGTGTCAGGTCCCTAAGCATATAGAGGACAGAAGGACTGTCCTTGGCCCTCCATCAGCCAATGACTGCTAGGTTCTTACATTATCCTGACCAAGGATACATCCCCATATGGCAGCCATGCATCCAGGGCTGTAGAGATACAAGGACAAGGAAATGGAAATTGGGTTAGGGAAACTTCTAGCAATCTTGCAAGTCACCCTCATGTTGGATCCATCTAGACCTGCAGACTGGAAAACAATCTCTCTAGAGAGGAAGTAGCTAATTGCTATGAACTGATGGCTTACTGGGAGCTGAGGACCTGAGAAGTATAGTCCAAACTCTAGAAACCCTAATAAGCCTATGGGGCTTACTCTTAGTATATTACAGGGACATGGCTGGGCAAGGCCTTTCCTGACGGATCCATAGTAGGCTGGGGTGGCCATAGCTACTATGTGGTTCCTTCTGGCATCAGTAACATCCCTGAAGTCATCAGCTCTTGGGTACATCTCAAAGTCAGCATCTCCATAGGTCTTTGGCCCATCTGGTTGATATTTATATTGGTGGCTAGAGGCAAGTTGGTTGAAATGAAGAGATCTAAAGAGAAAATTTATGGATAGATCTCAGACCATGAGGTGGATCATCTGGGGTGAAAGAGGGCAGGGGAATTGTGGGCTTCCAGTCAAAGGGGACAGCACTCAGTGGTGTCCATGTGTGGATCAAATATGTCATACAGCCCTATGTGGTCCTCAGTGTGCTGTCTTTCTAGGTTTAAATCCTTACCCTTCTGCATGGGGGAGAGCTAAGTCTGTCATCCATTTGCTCAGAGGTGACATTCTGTCAGTGTCCATCTTTTAGAATGTTCTGGAGACTAGGGTGAGGCCATTCATGTGGGAGGTCAGACATCACCTTCCTCTGTAGTAAGCAGCCACACCCTATGCCTGTCATCTTTGCTCCCGAGGCTAGCCCACTCTGTCAGGGTCATTATGTTGGTGTCTCCCAGCAGGAGGGAGCTGGAACAGGAACCTGCATTGTATCTGCAACCTTGCTGTCTAGGTGTTGGCATTCTGCCTCTCCTATTGCTCTAGCTGTGCAAGACAGACAGTTCACTCTGCTCTGGCACTGCACACAGTTGACACTAAGGCTTCACTGCCTGCCTCCCTATGAGGAAACCGGGGCAGAAAGCAGTGAGGGTGATGTCTGTACAGGACCAGGACTCATCGCTGGTACCACATGTCCCCAAGTTCCTGAGGAGACTGCTGCTTTTAGCCTCTCCTGTGATACCCACTCTTACGCATGCTGCTGCCTAGCTCTGAGGGAGTAGCAAGGCCAGGGTGGTGGATCTGTGTCACCCACAAATCACAAATAGAAAATGGTTTATAAATGTGTCCCCCACACTCAGCAGACCCCCCCAATACTACTCATTTAGCCTTTTGTGCTTTCCCAGTTTAGATTTATGGTTCCTATGCTGGGTCTGAGCACCTGCCTCTCCTACCTCCTATTTCTCCAATCCCTTTTCCTTTACCCTTTTTATTGTCCTTAAGTTGCCCATTTAAAATAAAACAAATAAAATAAAATAAAACTTTTGATTCTACAATAATTATAAATTCACAAGGAGATTCAATCTAGTCATGCCAGTGCTGTCCCCTCCCACATACCTAGCACTACAACCAGGATGCTTGCAAGGACACAGAGCAGGGTAGACCAGATGTTATCTGTTACACACAGGCACACAATTCTACCCACTTTCTTTGCTACCTCACATCCAGTTCTATGACCACGGTACTGATACTGTGCACTACGTCAAGGTCTGTATATCCTTTGAGAGGGTCCTATGCTACTCACCTTAATTTCTTGAGGTTCAGCCAGAGTTTGCCTGTATAGATGACTTCTTTCCTAGGGTTTCTAAGTGGTAGCTATGTCATGGATATGTCTCATTTTGGAGTCCTGTGGTATGGAAGTAACCCCATTGTATGGGGTGTCTTACTCTGGAACCCTTCATACACTCAGGAAGGAAGTTTTTTTCCAGTCTGAAGTTCTGGTATAGGAAGTTGCCATGAACATCCAGGACCAGATTTCTATGACCCCTGTGTTCCACTGGAATCAATAACCAGGGTGTAATTCCTGGGAGACAAGGCAAATATCTGTTTACAAAGAAGAGGAGCTGTCAGGCTGTCTTAAAGAGTTGAGTGCTGCTGTACACGCCCACCAACCCATCAATAATGCCAAGGTGGCCACGCCCACCTCTCCTATCATACCGACCTCTCCATCATATCCACTGCCCCCATCATCAGATCCACCTCTCCCCATTATCATAACCACTTTCCCCCACCATATATACCTCTCCCCCTTCATACCCACCTCTCTATCATACCCACCTGTCCCCACATCATACCCACCTCTCTCCAGTCATATCAGCATCCTCCACCCCTCCTCACAGCCTTTGAGGTGACCATTTTTGTCTTTTATGGTTTGTCACTTTTGTCTTCACTGTTCAGCATATGAGGACATCTCATTGTGGCTTCTGTTTGTATTGTTTGATGGCGGATGACGGCATGTGAATTCTTTCCCTGTGCTTGCTGATGCCCTCTCTTTGATGGAACATAGAGCTATGCTTTTTGCCCATTTTACAAGTGAGTTCATTATGTTTTATTGCTGAGTTTTGAGAGTTCATCGTGTGTTTTAAATACATCTTCATTGACAGGGATATGCTTTGCAAATTATGCAAAGCCAATTTGTCTTTCCACCCCTTAACATTCTCTTGATTTCTCTTAACTTCAGTACATTTGCTGGGTATCCCTATGTCCTGAAGATTCTTCTCCTTTTGCATTTTTCATCAAGGTTATGATGATCCTTGAGTTGGTTCTTCTATGAGGTGTGAGGTTTGTGCTGGCCTCAAGTCCACACTGTGGATGTCCAATATCATTCATAGTTATTTGTTGAGAAATGATTTCTCCTCTCTAGTCATCTTTGGCTTTTTTCAAGAAGCCCATTGAGTATCCGTGTGTGTGTGTGTGTGTGTGTGTGTGTGTGTGTGTGTGTGTGTGTGTGTGTGTGTGTGTGTCCACTGTGTGCCCATTCTCATTAACCACTCTTTTAAGGAACCAAATGTCCATCCTTCACCAGCCCCAGCCTACCTTGCTCACTCACAGTAGATAGTGTTTCCAAACCAGATGGGTGGTTCTCTATGCCTTATTCTACAGAGCATTTTCATTTGCACAGACATTTTAAAGAAAGCCCACCTGTGTTTAGCCCTCCTTGCTGGGACATAGACAGGTGTCTGTGGGGACATTGGGTATCTTTACTCTGTTATGTCTTCTGATCCTAGAACACGTTGGCCCCTTCTTTTGTCTGTTCCCCCTCCATCACTCTGAACTGTGGGCATGCAGACTGTGTGCATGTCTGTTTCTGTGCAGCAGCTGCAAAGCTATTGAATCCCAGAGTCTGACTTCCAATCGCTTGTTGTTGATATGTAGAAATGGGACTGACTCCACGTGTTTACCTTGTGTCCCCCAGTTGCTGGATGTCCTTCTCAGCGCAGTAGATATGCAGACTTCCTACATGGAAGATCTCTGCTAAAAATACAGCATCGTGTTCTTCATTCTGGTTTCCATGCCCTTTGCTGCACTCCTTGGAACTTTCAGCACTGGCCTAGTAAGAGTGATGACCACGCCTTTTGTTTCCCTCAGACCCAGGGAAGAGCCTTCCATTTTCATCACTAGTATAAGGTAGCTGTGTGGCTTTATGGGCACGCTTTATGAGGCATGTGATGGCCCCCTCCATCTGTAGTTTTCTCAGCACCTTTGACAGAGGTGGGTGACATTAGATTTGTCACATACTTTGCCTGCATCAGTTCACATGAAACCGTGGGCTTTCTTCTTTGGTCGGCTGATAGGGTGGGATACATCGAGTTATTTTTTAGCATCAGCTAAGCTTTGTATGCTTTAATTAAGTCCCACATGGCTGTGGTGTAGTTTTTCTTCCTGTGTATCTCTGGAATTGGCTTGCTGCTGGCTCTGAGCATTTGGCCGTAAAGGCCTGGCTGGGCAGCACTGGGTGCAGCTGTCTCTGTCCCGGGCTGATTGGGTACAAATCAGGTGAGCGGGAGAGCTGAGAACAGTTGTTATTTCAGTATTACTCAGATCCTCCAGGGAACTACCTGGCCTGGAGCTTCTTTGAGTAGAGCTTTTAAATGAAAAATTCCGTTTTCTAAGGGTGGTAAGATGATTCAATCTGTCATTTTTGAAGAGCAGGAGGCAGGCCCTACAAGAGCCTCCTGGGAGACAAACAAGCAGAAATAAGACACATGGTTATTTGGGTTAGAATCACCCCAATGTCCAGGTACCTCACTTATATAACCTCTGTTTATTTGATTGAGCGTGGAGTATAGCCAATTTTTTAATGTATTTTATATGTCAGGAATTTGGCTTTTTTTGATAAACCTAACCATTTCTAATTTTCCTTTAAAAATTTTTGAACCTCTACAATACAAAAATAGTTCTAGTCTTGGGCTGGAGAGCGATGGCTCAGCCATTAAATGCTAGGCTCACAACCAAAAAATAGTTCTAGCCTTACCATAGTTTCCACACACACTTTCTCTGTTTTATTTAGAAGGATGTTTCCAGGCTGAGTGTGGTGATGCATTATTGTAATCTCAGGTCTTAGGAGGCTGAGGCAGGAGGGAGTTTGAGGTCAGCCTAAACTATGAGAGGGAGGCCCTGTTTCCAAATAACAAGGGCTGTCGAGATGGCTCAACGGTGACTTAAGGCCAGTCCCTGGAACCCAGATTGGGTTGGAAAAAAGAACCACTGTATCACGCCCTCAGTGTCCACAGGCAATCATGGCTCTCTCTCTCTCACACACACATACATCATGCATGTGAACACACATAAGAGTAGAACAATAGCAGAAGTTTGCTTTCAAAGTCATTATCTTTTTCCCATTTTTTTTTTTACATAAGAAGCATCTCTGATACAGTCAAATGCATGCTGAAAACCTCCATGTAAAGTTAAGCTTTAAGTCAGGTACATACTAGTAAGAAGATTTTTTGGGCTCCCCCATGGCCTGTGTGGGTGTCCATCAGGGAAGTCCTGGCTGCAAATCACCTGAGCCCTATAGCAAACCTCTCCTTCCACTGATGATTAAAACCATCTAGGGAACAGGACCAGACAGATATTGAGTCTAGCAAGCTATTCACTGCTGTGCAGCCTCAGCAGATTCCTTCTGGGACCTAAAATTCTGACACCAGCCTGCGTGTGTTATTTCAAGAATACACACTTTGTTAAGTCAGGAAGGAGGTGTCCGCCATATCATCAAAGTCCTTGGAACAGTAATTAGTCTTCATGAAATAAACTCTGTAAACATTCCAATATATTTACTTTAAAATTATTTTATAAGTATTGGTGTTTTGTCTACATGTTTGCTTGTGTACCACATGTGTGCCTGGGGCCTGTAGAGGCCAGAAGAGGCTATCAGATCTCCTGGAGCTGGAGTTACAGATGGCTGTGCACTACCCTTTGGATGCTGGGGATAGAATCTGGGTCCTCTGAAAGAGCAGCTAGTGGCCTTAATTGCCGAGCTATCTCTCCAGCCCTAATAGTTGGTTTTTGAAATGAATAGCAGACACCCCAAAGAATACTTGGGGTAGTCAAACAGGAGTTAGGGCTGCTTGGAGCTCTGCAATGGACACAGAAGATCACAGGGCGGGGCACGAAGGCTCATTGTAGCACCCAGAGAATACCTTAATCCTTTGTAATGCCTGCCTCCCCACCCAGCAGAGCAAAAGCCAAAAGCCAAAGTTGCTATTTTTCGCCATGAGATTCATGTTACAAGAAGCCTTCATATTGGAGAATCATGCTATTGTCAGCAAACAGAATGCCCCTGGGGTGTGTCTGTGCTGTGGGGAGGATGAAGCCTTAATCACTGTGTCCCACCGCACAGCCCATTTGCCTGAAAGCAGTCTGTGCATAGCGATTCAGAGTCTACATACCTCTCTGGACTGCTATTTATTTTACCTTCAGAATGTGCGAGACACCACCAATCTTTTTATTTCTTGGGGGATGAACAATCCCAGCATTAAGAGACATTTAAATAACGCTTAATTTTTGAGGCGAGAGAATTAGACAAATGGATGTGTTCAGCTTTGGCTTTGGATCCAGTTTCTGTTTTTTAAGCTTAATGTGTGGTATTAGCCTATTAAGTGGCTTTCTTTTATTTGATAGACTCGCTATCCCCATTAGATGTCATTTTTTCCCCACTGGTGTTTTATATTATTTGTCTGTTAGCTCTTCTTATGTTAAACTACAGGGGCTGCGGGGGAAATAATTAGATTTATGGCTTTGTACTTTTAGTTTTCAATTTAAAGGTCTATTCAAAAATAACTCACAATATGATACATACAAGGCCATTTCCTACTCAGATTAGCTTATAAAAGTGAAATATCTCCTTCAGCTGTTTTTCTGGAGATGAGGAAAGATGCCCAAACCCCTGCTTGGGAGAACATAGCCAGGGCTTGGGGGCGATAGCAGACCCTGACAACATAAACAGGACCAGGTTCACTGGTGTTTCAGCATGGCCCTTCCCAGTTGGAGGAAGACATAGCCTTAGATGTCCACCTGAGCAATTTGGGTCAGAGCCTGTGCCCTGACAATCCTAACAAGCTAGGTTTAGTCACATGTTCTCAATAGGTCATTTAAAGAAATAAGTATTAGTGGGGAGAAGAAAAAGGAGATTTATTCAATGTAGCCATATCGGGAATGAGAACAAATAATGAGGTCCAATGACTGCCACCTCCCCAAGTCCATTTTCCGGGTCTTGATGTGAGGTTTAAGTTTAAAGATGAAGCAGGAGGTGAGGGTAACTGAGAGGTCTTGGTCAAGGTGCCATCCGGCCCACTATTGGCCATCAGTGTCTGGGGTCCATTCTCTCCAGCAAGGTGTTCTGATATGTCCTCGGAACTGGGTACAGTCTCTTCCCCCTCTGGCTTGCAGTAGGCTTCAGCCTTTTCCTTTTCTGGGGAAGTTCCATGTCCTTGGGGACCTTTGTTTCAGTAGGCTGATAGCCAGATGGAGGGGTTCAAGTGCTCTGTTTAGAATATCTTCATCCCTGACAGGTACCAGGATGGTTACATATGGATGCCGGTCCTGGGCTTCCCAGGGAATGCTGCCCTTACAGTGGTTCACCAGCAAGAGCCCATGGGAACCTGTCTTACAGCAGGCACACCCTGAGTTCAAACACATATCTGACCTGAGGACTGGGAGAAGGAGCTGTTTCCCTGAACACATGCAGTGCCAAATGTCTGGCCCGCTGCTCACCCCAACCATCCTTTAATGGGAATAAAGACAGAGAAGGCTTGGGGAAGACACCCTTGGACATCTCTGGACTTCTGACCTGGTTTCCTATGGCAGATGTCTGTCCTGGTGGGGACCTGGTTTAAGGATCCCACAACCCCAGCTTTAAAATGGAGACAGTGAGTTCGTCAGCCCCTGTAGGTGTTTGTTAGGTGGCACTCCTCTCTTTGCTTGTGTGCTTGTGGAAATGCCGACTGCAGAGTTCACGCTAGACAACATGCTGAGTATTAGCATGGCCTTCTAGATACACCTAGGTCAGGGACTGGATTAGTGTATCAGATCCAGAACTTCCTGTCTATGTCAACCTGGGTCTTTCCTTCAGTGTCTCTGATTCTTCATTTGTAAATCACATATGAACCCCACCTTGAAGTTTGTTAGGAGCCTTCTCTAATTTTATCAGTGAGCCATGGGAACCTTAACTCTGTGCCTGGTTAAGAGTCTTGTATGTTTCCCCAGCTCTGTAAAATGGGACAGTCTGACCCATGAATCTATCTCATGGAGGTTAAAACTAAAGGGGGCCCCCCAGCACTTCAGGGATTCCACGAAAGCCATGAGCAGACACACCTGAAGCATCTGCCTTACCCCTCCCCACAGCGCATGGGCTCAGAAGCTGCACCCCCCTTCTCCATCCCTGTGCTTTAGCGGCTTATAAAATCTTCTACCCATTACCATATTTGTGACTTGGACTTCAGATACCTGCATATGCGCCCTGCAAGGCGGCTTTCATCTTCAGCATCCCAAGTGCTTACAACCTGGTAAAAAGATAACTCCCTGGATGCTAATCCACTCCTACAGCAGGGCCCTGCAGGGAGAGGAGATCAACTGTATTATCAGTGCCTAACACCTCTGTCCCATTCAGGGGAGCCCTTTCATAGCCTCTCCTATAGGAGGGAGATAAGGCCAGCAGCCCAGTCACACCTGTGTGTGTTTACTCAGGTCTTTAAAGATAAACACTGTAATCGGTGAGTCAGATATTAGGCAATTATAAAACTTCAGAGACTGGGCATGTGATTCCTCCCCCTCTCTCTTGTCAATGATGGATTCCGAGAGAATCAGGAACCTTACAGCCACATTTCCTTCTGGGCCACAGAGATGTGCACCGGGGACCCTCTCCCTCTGACTTGCTATGTTTCTCCAAGTAGGTTGTGCAGGTTCTTGGGTGGGTGCTAATGAGGAGACAGGCATTTCCAGCAGCACCTTGTTTATGCTTGAGGAACCACACCTCTGTTCCACTGTGTATGCATAGCAGAGATCTGAGGCCCTTGGTGTGCCCAGGTGGTGCCTCTCTCAGCCCGAGGTTGATGCATGGGTATCTTGGGGATCTGTGTATGTCCTTGGAACATGGTTCTGTCCTAAGGCCACCAGAATTTCCAAGAAGGAACAAAGTGCCTGAAATTATGCTTGCTGAAGAATGTTGGAGAAACGTTCATCAAGTCCTTATGTGTGGGAGACGCCACTTGCCAATGTGTGAATAGAAAAACCGTTACTACTGCACCCAGAATTCAGATGGGAATCACAGGGCACCCCAGCCAGCAAGTTTGACTGAGGTCACACTCCTCGGTTGTGCACAGGGTGGGAACCTACTGAAGGACAGGGTAGAGCTCCTGGGATTTGAGGTTTGGGATTGTGGGATTTCTCTGAAGTGGCCACTGTCTGTGGGTCATCCTTTGACAGGAAAGGGTGACAAAAGTATGTCTCAGAAACAGAAGGGTCTGAGTCCCCCCCATTAACATTGGCAGGGACCCAGCAGGCCTTGGGTCAGTTAGTTGTCAAGCTGCACAGTTATAAGAGAATGAGACCAGGGAGTGGGAAATAAAGGGAAGAAGAAGGACAAAATCCCTGGGGACTAGGTCTAGAGAAGCAGAGGGTGTAAGAAGGTCAGCTATTGGGAGAGAAGAAGGAGCTACAGCAAGATAGGAAGGGAGAAATGGGGCAGGGAAGATAAGTCCTGAGCCCAGAGGGCTCTCAGTGCTCCCCTTTCAAGAGATCACAGCAGCTCAATGTCTTGTGGAGTCTTGAGCACATGTTTCCTTGTGACTTCCCAACAGAGAGATGTATCCCACTGTACACATGACAGCAGATATCAGAAGACGGAGTGATGGAGACTTGACTCAGGGTCACATCTGCTGTCACACCATACTGGCTTGGCTTGTGTCAGGGATGATGGGTACTGTGGTATCTGCAAGTCACACAATCTTGATCATAACTACTCTGTGCTTATAATACCAAAGTAACCACATACCACAGTATGTAATAAATGGCTGTGGTTGAGTGCCAACAAAACTTTATCCATGAAACAGTGGTCCAGACTGTCAATAAGGGTGTACTTATAAAATAAACAGTGGATTGGACTTGTCTGAGAGTCCTAGATGGTTGATGGGTGAGTTACATCTAAGTAGACAGATCCATAAGGAAGGGTCAAACATAAAGTATGACAGGGACAAAGAACATAAAGCTGATGGGCGCCAGTGGGTTATGATGGTGTGGTAGCTATTCTACTTTCCTCCTGTTGCTGTGATAAAACACTGACCAAAACCAGCTTGGGGAGGAATTCATTTCATCTTACACATCACATCCATCATTGAGGGAAGCTGGGACTCAAGCAGAAGCTGAAGCAGAAACTATAGAGGGATGTTACAGGCTTTCTCTCTGGCTCACTCACAGGCTACTTAGCTAGCTTTCTTATCCATCTCAGGCTACCTTCCTAGGGATAATGTTGCCCACAGTAGGTTGGTGATGGGGAAGTCCTGTAAATATGTTTCTCTTATTGGTTGATGACTGAAACACTGATTGGTCAGTAGAGGCAGGAAGATAGGTGGGGCTAGGAGATGAGAAGGTTGGGGAGAGGAAGGCAGAACGTAGCTGCAGGAGAGATGCCATGTAGAGACCAGGAAGATAGGACACACCAAGCGTTCTCTGGTAAGATAAGGCCATGTGGAAATACATAAATTAACAGTTATGGGTTAATAATTAAGAGAGAGCTAGCCAGTAAGTAGCCCCAGCCATCGACCAACAGTTTTATAATTAATATAGTGTCCGTGTGTTTATTTGGGGCTGAAGAGCTTTGGAACTTCGGCTAAAGGGGACAGAAAATTTTGTCAACAGGTTGTGTCCTCTCTTATCAGTCATCATTGAAGACAGTCTCTCATAGACATGGCCACGGGCCAATCTGATTTAGGAAATTCCTCAACTGAGTCTCCTTCCTCCCAGATGACTCTGGGTTGTGCGAAGTTGACAATAGAAACCACCCAGCTTAATTTCAGAATAATTTATCTTCCCAAACAGTGCCTTGTATACTTCAAAATTATAAATTTAGTGTCTTGTTGTCCTGGTTTGAGCACCTCTTTTACCAAGCCCCAGCTCTGGTGCCACCTCCCTCTCTCCAGAGTCCCCAGGACAATTCAGGGTTCCCTTGGAAAGATGCTGAGGCTCTGTCTCCAGCCTGAGCTTTCTTGGTCTTTCATTTCAATGTCTTTTTGTGCTTTTACAAAAAAAAAATCAGATGTGAGTGTGGGTGATTTTTAAACAGAGCAAGTCACAGGGTATTTAAACATGTGTTTTCTGTTTATCCGAAGCCATCTGCTGCTGGTGGGTCATTTTGTCAGAATTCATTTTTTGTTGACAGCAAAACACAAGGAGATTGAGTGTTAGAATGAACTTGAGCTTGTGGGTTTGAAGCTTTATATGCATTAACAGTTCAAAGACAAGCTGTATTTCTGTCCAATGAGGAGGCTGTTCAAGGACGAGGCTGCTGATGCCACCGGGAGACCTGTTTGTAGCTAGCGAAGGGCCCTCTAAACACATTACTGTCTTTTGCATTGCCCTGCCCTCTCTGCGCCACACTTCCCTCGGCTCACCTCTGTGCATCTGCAGCGCTAAGAAAAATGTCTCTTCTCTTTTAAGTGTCTCTTTTGAGCTTCCTTCCTAATTGTTTCACCTCTGCTCAGCGGCCACAACGAGAAGTCTCCTTGTTCACCATTAAAGCACATCACTTGGATTGTAGGATATTAGTGTGTTGTTAGAGGCGAGGGGCCACTGGCTCTCTCCACAGCTTCTTAAGCTTTCAAGAATACCCAGAAGGCCCCAGGGCATCCTCAGGGGTCGCTGTGCTGGGACCCAAAGGCCTGAAGCCTCTTGTAGCTCTTCAAATGCAAATACAGAGGCGGAGCATCAGTTGCCATAAAAGCTGGGGCAAGGCTAGCTCCCCAAACAGGATCCTCACAAAGGACCAGTGGCAGCCTGTCCGTATCCTGGTTTCACTGTTGGTCTAAGCTGTGTGGAGCTGGTGGTATCCCCCTTGAGGATTAGGAAACATTAATTTGCAATGCCCACTCAGGAGACTGACCGCACAATGGTTCAGCTATTAAAGGCATTTGCTGCCAAGCCTGATAACAGGAGTTCCATCTCCAGGACCCACCTGGTGGAAGAAGAGAACCAAGTCCCACAAGTTGCCCTCTGACCTGTACACACAAACAAGTGCCCATGTGAGGATACAAGCAGTCTCTCCAATCCTGCTCATGCCTCCCTGGGCATGGCTGCTGACCTAAGGCTTCATATATATAATTCTATTTAAATAACATTTTTCATTTATTTTACATACTGACTTCAGTTTCCTCTCCCTCCTCTCCTCCCATTACCCATTCTCTTTCCTTCTAGCCCCCTCCCTATCCTCTCCCGCTCTGTCTCATTCAGAAAGGGCAAGCCTCCTATGGGCTTGAACAAAGCATGACACCTTAAGTTGAGGCAGTACTGTGTCAAGGCTGGGCAAGGTAATCCAGCATGGGGAACAGGTTCTAAAAGCCAGCTAAGTGACAGGGACAGGTCCTGATCTCAATCCTAGGAGCCCCACAAACAGACCAAAGTACACAAGTGTCACACACATGCAGGTTGGTCCCATGCAGCCTCCCTAACTATTGATCTAGAGTTCATGAGCTCCCACAAGCTCAGGTCAGTTGTCTCTGTGGGTTTCCCCATCATGACACCCCTGGCTCATATAATCCCTCCTCCCTTTCTTCAGCAAGACTCCCAGAGCTCAGCCCAGTGCTTGGCTGTGGTTCTCTGCATCTGCTTCCATCAGTTACTGGATAGAGTATCTCTGATGACAATCAGGGTAGTCACCAATTTGATTACAAGAAGAGTGATATTTCACAATTTGTAAAATTCCTATGAAACTCAAACTTCAATGTCCCAAATAAAGATTAATTTGTTGTAGCCACACCTAAGGTTTTGTGTTCCCTACAGCTTTTTCCTGGATACAGTGACAGAGCCCACTAACATGAATTATCCAGGAACTAATATTGCTGCAGTTACTCTCTCCAAGGTTTCTCTTTTTATTGTCTTACTTACCTATGGCCAGCTGCAGTCTGAGAATATGAAATAGAGAACCTTGGAAATAAACAAGCCCTATGTATTCTAGGTTAGCATGGTGAAATCTCCAGCTGTCTTGCTCTATCCTGCTTGGGCATGAGTATCCCATCAATCACTCAGTGTGTCCACACTGTATATGCTACTCACCCATTAGTTGCTTAGTAACTACACCTGGTTTCAGATCGACTCTCCTGGCACCACACTACTTTTATGTTCAAGTGAGCCACATATTATTGAATAGTGGACACAAAATGTGAAGAAAATGATACTGGTCATTTTATTAGTGTGCAGTATCATAACTGTTTAACATTTATCATTATCTGTTCTTAACAACTTGTGTGTGTGTGTGTGTGTGTGTGTGTGTGTGTGTGTGTGTGTGTGTGTGTAGGAGAGCACTAGGGTGTATAGAATGTGTTTTAGGTGTCCTGTGGGGATTTGGCAATGCCCTTTCATGGTTTGGAGGGAAGTCTGAGGAGAACTGAGAGTCCTGAAAAGCAGGCCCACCCCACCCCCATTTACACTCTATGCTTTGTGAGGACGAGTTTTCCAGTTGCTGGACATCTTTCTCTTGCTCCTCATCTGGTGTGGGTTGGTGCTGAGTTTGTCCTGGTACGTGGTGAGGCACTTCTGTGGGATTTAGTGGGCTCTGGACCTGCAACATGGTTGACTTCAACGTGTCACAAAGACATAAACGCCAATGAGTAAGTGAAAGTGCACAATGGCTGACTGTTTGACATTAAAGACCCAGGCACAGTAGGAGAGCCAATCCGCTCCATATCACCCTCCTCCAAGACAAGGCATCACATTAAAGATTTAGGACCCTGCTTGTGCCTGCTCTGTGGCCACAGGGCCAGGCTGAGGGTCCCCAGACTCTCTCCTGATACCTCTTTGTTAAAGGCTCCTGGGAACCTGGCCTCCATTGTATGGGCAGCTGCTTCCAGTTGGAGGTGCAGAGGCTAATGTTCAAGCCCAAGTGAAAGTTTGTCTTCCCACCACTCAGCACCAAAACTTTCTGGAATATATATGCTCTATGGATTATGCATAAGAGTTGATCAAGTCAGTTGAAACAGGCCTCTGAGATCAGAGCATCCTCATTGGGCATAGGCCGTGGTTAGCCTCTCTCGTGTCCTCACTCCAAGCCCCGGCTTTCCGGTTGGCCGACTTGGCAGTAATTGAATCTGGAGGTTGAGTCCTTTTCTTTAAGAATTGCCAATGGAGCCCTGTAATCCTCTCTGGTTCCTCAGTGAATCGGGACTTCGGTTTATTGACATGTAATTAGATCTGTGTGTCACTGTGTCAATGCCAGTGTAAACATCACCGGGTGAGTAGCTGATCCTTACAAGATCAGCTCCCCTAATCTCCAGGGATGCCTGTTAACAGAGCCCAGGGGCCTTGGCTCCTCTCTGGATACCTAACTCCAGCCCAGAAGCTGTGCAGCAGCAGAAACCTACTATCTCCCCCGTTTTCCTCCCTCCTACAACATTGCTCGTCACTGACAGGCTCCAGCGACAGTGAGAGAGGAAGAGAAGGGGACCTTCAGATTTCAGCTCTTCATTTCTTCTCTCCGTTGCTCCTTGAAGGTAGCAGGAACAGCACAAAGGCTGGGGTTTGCTAGTACCCGAGATGCCCAGGACCTGAGGTCCTCTGAGTTTTCTCACACTAGTTAACAAGAATTGCTTTCTGGATCTTCTTGCATACTTTTCCATGTTGATGTGTGCCTTTGCAGCAGTTGTTTATTGGTGACACTGTCACAGACTGGAAGGAATATGCAAGGCAGGTGAAGTTAGAAGGTCCACAGACAGGATGGGTAGTGGTGGCGCACACCTTTAATCCCAGCACTTGGGAGGCAGAGGCAGGTGGATCTCTGTGAGTTTGAGGCCAGCCTCCATCTACAGAGCAAGTTCCAGAGAAACCCTATCTCAAGAAACAAACAAACAAAACAAAACAAAAAGATAAAAAGAAAGGTTGTCAGCTGGATGTGGCTGAGTGCTGGATACTGCACTGACCTATCATTGAGGCTATCACCTTAATGATGCCCAATGTTTCTGTGAAGTCAGTGCCCCCTCATGTCCATCGCACAATTGGTGCAGCTGCGGTTCTGAGAAGTTCATGGTCTTGCACACAACCCAGACCCCAGAGGAGTGGACATCTGCTGGATCAGATGGGCTAGGTCCCTAATCACTGTGTCAATTGGTCACAGAGGGCTTCTTCTGTGTCCCGGGCATGTAGAGTCTTCCAGTAATGGCCAGCCAGTTCAGGGAGAGGTTGGATGGATTAGACACAAAGCAGGAACACTCACCTCCTCAGTCTTGGCTGCAGATGGTTCATTGATGGTGGACCTTAGCCCCTTGGTGGTTGACTATAGTTTATCCTGATGCCCATATGGTCAGTCAGCCATACTGCAGACCCTGGCTATGAGGAAGTTCACTATAAGGAGCAGAGTCAAGGCTGTTATGGCAGCACTAGGGAACAGAAGAGGTTCTGGCTTCCCCTCCTCCATGGTGTGCCATCTCTCTGCATTTTCTGGGTGTGGAGGAGCATGTCCCTAGCAGCGAGGACCTCTGAATCCCCAGAGGAGTTCTACCACTGCCCATTGGTTCCCTTCAGATCTGTGTGTCTGTTCTTTGTTTGCTCATTTTAGTAATTTGGTGTCTGATTATCTAAAATTGTTCTCAATGCAGCCACAGTAGAGCTGAAACTACGGCAGGTTGAGGGGGACATTCCCCCTCAGGAAATTCTGCATTTTAATTGGAGCAGAAAACAGGCTTTAATTTCTAAAATAAATCATTCAGATCTCTTTGATTAATGTTCTTTTCATCTGATTTCCATCATCCATGTGTATTGCCAGCTTGGGGAGGCCTTTCCTCTAGTGAGTGGCAATCTTCTGTGACCCTGTTCTAGGTGGGCATTGGAACTCATGAATGACCCTGATCATCAGAGCCCGTGTAAACCCTGGTATGACCAGAGCCACCAGTGATACCTGAGGCTGCCTGAGAGGAGGCCCCTCCCCCATGGGTGCTTCAGTCTCTGGCTGCAAATGGCACAGCCTCTTGCCTGTGAGTTCCCTACCAGGAGGAGAGCCACCAAGGCACCCGACTCAATTCTGAGAGGCCTTTGAAGGTGACAGGCTGACTGTAAAATGTCACACCAATCAATAAGGAATGCTACACTGGGTAGAGGAAACAAATGATATCTCTTATCTTTTTCATTGTGAAGACACATTGTGACCCATTTTATTTTGGGTAATTAGTGTGTGTGTGTATGTTTGTGTGTGCGTGTGCTTGCTCATGCATGTATGCATGCATGTGCATGTGTGTGTGTGTGTGTGTGTGTGTGTGTGTGTGTGTGTGTGTGTAGGGGTTGGGAACATACTTACAGGAAGCATTGAAGCTAGCATAAAACAGCATCTCATGAAAAGTGCTCTGGTCTCTAGTAAATACTCCCAACTTCCTCTTCCCAGACATAGTCTGCAAGCCTGGAAGCATATGTTCTCATGTGCATCATTGTGGTCTGTACTTGTCTAGCTGTAGTTATGACAAGGAGAGCTGATGTTGCTTGGTTCAGGTCTAACTTTCTTCACATGGCCCGGGATCCACTCAGAGCATGGGTCAGAACTCCATTCCTTTCTGTGGCTGGATAAGCAGCAGGAACAGAACAGTAGTGGCCAGCAAAAGAGCCAAGTGTGCTAGGGTGATACTGAGTAGTTAACCTGGCCATGGCTACAGGGCTTCTGCAGCAGATGAAACCTGCTAATGTTCCCCAAGAGATGCAGCATGGAGTCATAACCCGGCATTTTCAGTCATGGGTCCTTCACCACACAATACACAGGAGACACACATGCTCCCAGGTTCACAAGAGCCAAAGACAAGGCTTCCAGAAGCCTGCCTGGACAGACATGGATGTTGAAGGTACATGATAGAAGGTTACCCAGCCACAGGAAAGAATGGAATTCTGATCCACATTCCTTTTGCCACATGCGGAAAAACCAGACTCAAAAGGACAACTGTAGACTGTTCCATTTATGATGACTGTCTGCAGTAGGTGACCTTTCAGGATGGAGAAGCAGTTTGTGCTGCCTGGAGTGTTGGGGGAGCACATGATGGGCATGGCATTGTCTTCTGGACAATGAATGTCTTGGAGATGGAAGTTCTGGATCAACTGAATCAAAAGTAGTATATGGCTGTTCTGTGAATTTCACTCCAATTAGGGTGTGTGTGTGTGTGTGTGTGCGCGTGCGCAAATGTGTGTATATCTGTATATGTATATGTGTGGTGTTTGTATGGTGTACGTGTATGTATGTGTCTGTATGGTATGTGCGTATGTGTATAGGTATGTGGTATGTATGTGTGGTGTGTGTATAAGTGTGTGTGTGTGTGTGTGTGTGTGTGTGTATAGGTATGTGTATAAGTGTATAGTGTTGTGTGTATCTTTGTATGTGTGTGTAGATATGTATGTGTGCCTGTGTATTTATGTAGGTATGTATGTGTGTGTATGGTTGAAAACCCAGCAAGTTATCAGACAGGTGCTGTCAGTCTCCCACATTGTCAACAGAGGCAAAAGCAGGTTTCAATTCTTTTCTTGCTGATTGGGCCTCTGCTCTGGTGCAGTGTTTGGCTGCAGGTGGGTGTGGCACTGGTTTCTCCTTGGCACAGTCTTGATCCAGAGCAGAACCAGGCTTTAGTGTGTAGTTTTGGCATGAGAAAGGGGGGTGAATGAGTCTACTTTATGTGTTGACAGGGTAGTTAAGAGAAAAGGGACTCTACAGACACGGCTATGCTTAAGAAAGATGGAGCATGGACTGAATCTGCTTTGTTCTCAGAGGCTGAGATCTCAGTATGACTGTCCAGGGCTCATTTCTTCAGCCTCAAATGCTTAAGGAAAGCAGGTTGCCTCTGGGGGAGCTTCTCTGAGCCTGCTCTGGAGAAACACGGCAGCCATCACAGGTTTGTGTGGGAGTCCCCCCATGTCCTGTCTGCCTTGAGCAGCCTCCTGTGTCTCCTAAAGTACCCTCTCCCAGCCTGGGACCAGACACAACCCATTCATCATCAGACATCTTCTCTCCCTTGGCTGTGTGTATTGAGGGTCAGGACTACTTACCTTTCACAGCACTGGTCCAGGGCCTTCTCAGTGCATTGGGGACAAGAAAGTTCTATAGCAGAAAGGTCTTGTGAGCCCTGGATGTCTATCAAGGCCAGCATGGGTAGCATAGCTAGACCCCCATCTCAAAGCAAAACAAAAAATAAAATAGTACACCAATGGTTTTTAAAAGTGAAAAAGTAGGCCTTGCTTCAGGATGCCTCTGTGTTGGGTTTAGAAGAGGTAAGAGGTGCCTGGAGCTCTGTGGCTGCCTGGCTCCTAATTTACACCCCCCCCACACACACACATAGGAAGCACAGCCATTATCACTAAACCAGAAGATACACTTAGTAAAATCAGAAGAGACTGAAATAAACCACACCACATCTGAGTAATCCAGAGACTAACCCCAATCCTCTAGACTCTTCATCCTCCCTCTTTTCCATTCCCACGCCCTCCTTTACTCTCTCCTCTCCACATCACCCCTCAGTACTTAGGGGTGTCTGTCTGTGGGTTTTTGTTTTTGTTTTTTTGATAGAATGACAGTATCTGCCCCCACCTCCACCCTTGCCATCAGCATACCCTTGTCCCAGACATAAACAACTTCTTTTCATAGCGTAACTGACTGGCATCAGGAGGCTGCACGGTGGCCATCCACCATCCCCCCCATGGGGGCTGCATCTTAAGTTCCCAGCCCTTGCTAGTGAGGTCAGACTGTGACAAGCACCTGGTGCTTCCTGTTTCAGGCTCTGGGTGATTTCTGTGGGAGTCACCCAGGAGTATTATGGTAGGAATCATCTTTACTTTCAGAGTTTTGTCTTTTTCCTCAAATATCCTCACTGTGAAACACCCTTCAGTGCTTGCGAAGAGGGTTTTGCCAATCCAAGAAGTGAAAGTCTGCTGCTTCTGTGTGTTCACTGGGTATAACACAGTGGGTTTTGTTTTCTCATGCCCTGCCCAGCTAGGTCACCTCCTACCCCTTCCTCTTCCTCCTTCCCTTTCCTCTCCTTCCCCTTCCTCTCCTTCCCCTTCCCTTTCCTCTCCTTCCCCTTCCCCTTCCTCTCATTTCCACCCTCTTTTCCCTCTTCAGGTTACCTTTTGACACTTCTAGCCATATCCCCTGTGTTTCACTGTGGACCCACTGAAGCTCTTTATATTCATCTGTCTTAAGTGTCTTAAAGAGCATCTGCAGAGGCCAGGCACTGGGTCAGTGAGAGGAAGGGAGGGTCCAGTCATGTAATGAAGCAAAGAGCAGTGGGGACAGGATACAGTCAGCAAATGATGCCTGTGGTGAGGCCGAGGCAAGACCTAGACACAGGAGCGGATCAGAGCACATGTAGGTGAATAGGGGTCAGGGCTGGCCTGGGGCGCAAATGCAAACTCCTATTACTCTGTGCACAAGTCAGAAAGTGGGTATCCCTGCCTGTCTGTGTCTGGCTGACCAGTGCAGCAGCTGCCACACTTCTCATAGCCCCCCTCTCTCATCCCTGGAGGATAAAGGAGGTTGGCATGTTGCTCTGCTCAGGGTTGAAACCACTTGATCTTCGACTGCTGGTCACTGTGTCCAGGTGTCACATCATCAGTCAGGTGTGACTCTAAATCTCTCTGAGCTCTGTGCTATGGGAGACACAAGGACCTCTGCAGGCCTGGAGGATGGAGAGGGGATAAAAAGTGTCTGAGCATCACATACACACGGGCAATACACACCCATGAAATGGGACAGATTTTAAAGGAAAACTCAGGCATGGGTCAGAGTCACAAAGACTTAAAGATATTCCCACAGGCCCAGTGCTTGTGAGACTTGGTCCTGTGATGGCAATATTTTGATTCAGATTCAGTGGACAGCTACTGCACTGGAGTTCTGGGGCTCAGGGGTCAGAGGTCAATGCCTTGGTGGGTCTATGGAGCTCCTCATTTGATGAAGCCTTGTGCTCTTTGGACCATTCTCTCGAGAGACAGTTTTGCCTATGGGAAAGCGTGGGAGGTTTGGACAGGGCCTAGCTTCTGAGGCAGTTATTCTTGAGGACTCTGCTGGCTCTGGGCCTGGGGAGACTCACCCCTCAGGCTGTAACCCCTTATCTGCCTGTAGAGCCATCCTGCTGAGAGGCAGGTGGCATAAAAAACATGATGCTATCTATAATTTCAGGATAGGTGTCCAGAGTTAGAATGAGGTCATCCTGGGTAGTGTGGCCCCTCATCCAGTGTGACCAGTGCCCTGCAAAGAAGAAGCTCACACAGGTCACAGACATGTGGAGAGTGCAAGGAGAGTGGGTTGAAGCTGTACTCTCACCATCCCAGAGATGTCTGTCACCAAGAAAAACTTGGGGGGTGGGGGTCCTTAGGGCTTGGAGAGCACAGACTGCCAGGGCTTTACCTCTGACTTCTGGGTCCAGGAACTGTTAAATCATCCAATCATCTGTGGGAATGTGATGCCCAAACCTGCCTGTGATCCTCTAAGACTGAGCAGGCATACCTGTGCATGAGGTTGCCTGTCCAGGGGGAGGTTGTAGCCCATGGCCACCTAGTTCTCCAGCCTGTTGCTGGGTTGTGACAACAGCCCTCCATCTTGCTTTTATGCATGCTGAAGCAGAGGAAGCCATGCTTAATAAAAGGAAGGCATTTGGGGTATTGGGAGAGATGTTGGGTCTCCATGAGTTGCTTCTCAGCCAATAATCACAGGTGCATCCTGTTTTCTAGTCCTGGATTACAGCTCCGGCTGTACCCCAATGGCATAAAAAACACGAGCTCTTACACCTGGGGTTTTCCCACTGTGCTGTAAACCTGTATATAGGGCTGCTTCCCCCCTGCAAAAACAAAACAAAACAAAAACAAGATGTGCACACACATTCTCCTAGCACAAACAACTGGACATCTCTGCTTTTAGCTAAATCTCCAGGCTTTTGCCCGATTCACGGACTTAGTCGTGGGGAGGTTCCATTAGACTTAATCATGGCATGGATATCACATTGGGGCTTTTCCCTGTGTGGAAAGTTCTACTGTGTTCATTCCCTGCTGCTTTTCTCTGACTGTGTGAGATTCACATCTCAGGTTCCAAAAAAGTCTTTGGGAAATGAAACAGAGGTGGCAGGAACGGTCAGAGTGCTTGGGAATGACTAGTGATTAGTTTACAGTTGTTATGATACAGGCTCCACAACAATGGAATTAGTCTTCAGAGAGAGAAATTAAAAGGTAGTTTGCCCCCGAGGGAGCTGTGGGGCTCTGAGAATTAGTTTTGATGACTCTCCTCCTCGGGGACAGACGTGGAGCCCCAGGGCGCCTCATTGTTTAATCAGGACAGTATCGTTGAACTGATTAATCTTGCTTCCCCTGAAGGGAGATGCTTGCCTGCCAGGCCTGGGGATGATTCCTCTCTGCATAACACCAGTGCTAGAGCTTCCTGGGCTCAGGGGCTCTATTGGCTGAATTAGGGAAGGGGCAGGACCAGATTGAGCATGGTGAGATGGGCTGGGATGGGACTTGTCCAGCCCATCAAGCAGTCTTTGGCTTTGGGCCTGCCCCCATGTCCTTGTGTTTGCTTCAAGAATAATCTAGAGGTTGCAGACTTCCTTCCCTGTTTCTGTGGCTGGAGTCCAAAGACGAGGGTAGACATCTTGGCATGGTCTGAGAGGCGGTGGTCTACTGTCCAAGGACATGGCTGATATTAACGAAGTCTGAGCCCTGGATGTTACCATACAAGTGGACTTAGCCAGGATGAAGAAGGATCTGTGGCCTGTGAAGCCCCCAACTTGACTTTCTCTGGATATCTCTGTCACCAAGTCCTACAGCTCCTACTCTGATGTCACCAGCAGCAGCTTGAACTCAGGGATTATGGACGTGAAAATGTTCCTATTTTGTCATTCTCTTCAGGATTCTGGATGTGAGCAAAGATTCTTTACCCATTGGGGCAAAGGTGCTGAAAAGTATTCCATTGTTTGCTCTAGTCACAAGTGCTCATTTGATACATTGTATTACATCACAGACAGTCCTTCCTAGGCAGCAGTGTGGGCCATTAGGCTGCACTGAGTAACATCTGTGTCCAAGTAGCAGCTGAAGGCCCACTGTGAATTATGTATGTGTGTGTGCATGCATGTGTGCATTCAAGTTGACGTGGGGGGAGGAAGATGACTCACAAGGCAAAAACCAAGTTGTTGCAAGTAAAAATATCCTTACTTTTAACTAAGATGTGGTCGGAGTTGATGAGGATGAGCAGACTGCTAAGATGAGTGTGCTTAACATACCCTTCCGGACTGAGGACCCGGGGATTTGGAAGTCTCCTGTCTCCCTCTGCAGACTCAAGCGCTGTGCTGTGCCCTGGTTGTTTTGGGGGTCATTTATACAGAGGTAGTTCAGGCAACTTCAAGACCTTGTGTTTGTGTGATTCCCTCCCCTCCCCGACCTTGAAGAGGCTTCTTTGAGATCTGTTCAGTGGCAAACTGGGAGAAGGCATGCATGTTTTCAAAGAGGAGAAAGATTCGCTGTCACTTTTCTTTGTAAGACAATTAAGCAATCCTGGAGGGTTCACTACTCTAGCTATTGGGTAAAATCTATATTGAGAACCGTTCTATTTATGGAATATATGATCTTTTAAGATGTTGCTTTTCTTGCTTTATGAAAAAAAACATAAAACCTCTTTCAACAACACAACACTCTTAAGGGAGCGTGCCACCCAGTGTGTGTGTGTGTGTGTGGGGGTGAGGTGCCAACACGTGTCCTGCACATTAACATATTTACGATTAAAATGCTGTTATTTTTCCACTCGGGAAATCCCTTAGCACTTTGCCAGCAAATTTTGAAAAGATGTATATTCAGAACAAATCCTCACCTTGCTTTCTGAAGAAAAGTGAGACAATAATAACATTTTAAAAACTGTTAAGATCAATCCTCCACCCCCAGAAGGAGAGGTCACCCTGAATACATAGCAACAGCATCCTTTCTGATCTGCTGGGGTCCAGCTTTGATATATTTTCTTCTTAAAAATCTTTCAGTTCTGTGCTTCAATTCCCTTCATTAAATACACAATATAGAAAAATGATCCAAATATTAGTTAGCTAACATTTGGGGGTTCTATTGGGAGGCCCCAAGCTCTTGTTTCCCTAAACCTTTGTGAGTAGCCTTGGTGATTTCCCTTCCTGCTCCACAGCCTGGAATCTGCTCCATTACATTCTGCAGTCGGCTGTAGTTGCTGGCATCTGTGGTCATAATGAGCACAGAGGTTCTAAGTGACCATGGTGGCCCACTGTGGGTGAGGAACTCTCTTGAATCCTAGAGGACCTCACTCACAGACCCCTCATCTCTCATTTTGTTAACTCAGAGAAGAAACATACAGAGTCAAAGCAGGAGCTGGGGTTCTGTGTCCCATGGAAATGGCGTTGGCAGGCATCTCATGGGACCTGCCACCCAGCTGATATGATAGGTGGTCTGGTGCCGTTTGCTGCCTTGACACCTCTCACTCCACCTGTCAGGAGATACCAGACCTTTTCCGGAGCAGCTGAGGGCCCTGTCCATGCTTTGTGTGTTATTTAGTTGCTATCCAAATCATCCCATGGTCATAGGTCACCCTCACTGTTTGCATGTGGCTGTCTTGGATATCACAGTGTCACAGCTGTCACCTGGAGGTCTCACTCCCAGGTCTGTTCCACTGCAAAGCTGAGGGCTGTGACGGGTTGTTTGGGCATGCTGGAAGAGACTTGATGGTGCCTTTTGAAACATAGAGAGATTCATTGTCTTGGGGCAGGGGGCAAAACAGACCCTGCCTCCAATGGAGGAAGGAGGCAAAATTCCACCTTGGCAGAACTTCCAGATGGGAACACAGGGATGGGATTCCCTCTAAAAGTGGGATGCAGCCACTTAATCTGGCAAGGTCTGTGGTCACCCAGAGTTGGCACAGGTTAATGCTGGCCTCAGGTTGTCTCTCCAGCATGTGAGGAGTGATTTGTTTATTCCTACCTGTGGATATTGCTGGGTGTGCTCTACAGTGCACACATTCAGCCACATAAAATCAATTACTGAAAATTATCCCCATTTTCCTAGGCTCATTTGGCAACCTTTCTTTCTACTCCTCTACAGTGTGGAGATCAATTGGCAATGGGGTGACATGGAGTGGGGTACAGAGGACAGTGTGGGGTGCAGGAGGCTCTGATTGGTTTCTCAGCATCCTGCCCCTAGGATGGTAAGAGATGGAGCAGGTAGTGGGGTGGCATGCTGCCCTGTGGGCGCTGCCTGCAGGAGGCCAGCTACTATCAACTTCCTAAACATTTAGCAGCAGTTTTAAACCCATGGATCATGACCCCTTGGGGGTCACATATCAGATATTTACATTACAATTCACAACAGAAGCAAAGTTAGTAATGAAGTAGCAATTAAATAATTTTGTGGTTGGAGTCACCACATTGTGAGGAACAGATTAAAGGGACGCAGCCTTAGGAAGGTTGAGAACAGTTGCTCTAGAGGCTACCTACTGTGGTCATTGCTCAGGGGTCTTGAGTTTGGGTGGGGCCATGTATGGGATTCACAGAGTGCATTTCCTCTCATCCCCTGCTCTCTAGACTTCCTGTAGAAGAAGTACTGGTCTGAGGACTGAATCGCTGGCTAATAGATGAAGCTACAGAATCCAAGTCTTCCTCAGCCAATAGGACATAATTTTCTGTTTTTGCTTTGTCTCCCACATTTTGAAATTCTGTTACAAAAACATGTTTCAGCTGTTGGAACACTTCTGACAAGGACTTTGGGGACAAATGCATACAGTCTAACCAAAGGTGCTTGGGACGGCTTACAGCTTGTTTTCATGCAGCCTTGGGCATACCTACAGTGTTCCAGGTGTTGAGTTCCCAGCAGCCTCTGACTTGGGGCTGCTGCACTGGGAACTTGTGCTTGTCTGGCCCTTTGGACGCCTGCAAGTCATCTTTACTACCTTGGTCTGTCCGAAAGAGTTCTGTGCACATTCCTTGAAGAGCCCCTCGAATATGGGTGCCCACCTCTGCTGACCGCATAGATCTCTAGCATTGTAGGGAGGACAGTGAGGGTTCCTAAGACACCCACAAGGGACTTTCCAGGACCCACATGGCCTTTGTCTCTCCTCCCCACAGCAGATGTCTACAGCTGTTTAGTAGGCAGAGTATTTGCTTCTGGTCCTGCCGTGTCCAATTATCTGTTCCCCTTTGGCGTCTGGAGACCAGAGATGTACTGGGAGAGTAATGGTCAGTGCTAATGGAGAGGTTCACTCCAGAAAGGGCAGTTGTTGGCTAGGGGGTGGGAGGGAGCTGGAAATGCAATTCTGTCTTCTTCATTTAGTTCCTCCTTCCCTCCCTTCCACTCTCCCTCCTTCCCATCCCCCTTTCTCCTACCCTTTCTCTCCCTTCTTTTCTCTGTCGCTCAAACATTTCCTCTCCCCTTCCTTTTCTCCCTTTCTCCTCTAAAGGGAGAAAAGCCTAGCTTCAAAATCCTGCTTTTAGGGGAAGGAATTGGGGAGGCGAATGAGGCTAACAGGCCTTATCAAAAGTGGTTTGGAGCTGCTTGGAGGTGGTGGTGGGCATCTGGACATTGGCAGGTCAAAGGTCAGGATGTTGTTCTCTACTAGTCTGTGGGAGTAGAGAAAACTGCCCAGGAAAGGGGAACATGGGGCCAGAGATGGTTACACATGGCAGGTGTTGGCCCAGGCAAGGGTGATGGCGTATCCTCTGGGCAGAGATAACAGAAGTTTTGGGGTTAGATGAGGTGGCTTCTTTCTGGGGAGGTCCAACAGTAAGTGAGTCTGCAGTGAGTGATGCCAGGGGCCATCCACCCAGATCAGATCCATGCCTGAACTGTGATGAGCCGCTACCTGATGCTGGGTCTGTAGTCACTGAGTACTGCCAAGAGGTTTAACAACCTTGGCGGGCAAGTGGTGTGTGGAGCTATCAAGACCCTTCATTCCTTTCTTGCCATCCCTCCAACCCTTTATTCTGCTCAAAGGCAAGCAAAAACCCCAGTGTGGTAGAGAATGTCTGTAGTTCCCACCTTGGGGAGGTAGAGGCAGGAGTTTAGAAGCTCAAGCTCATCCTCAACTACATAGGGAGTGTGAGGCTAGCCCGAGTGTCCTCTGTGCTCCTGCAACTGGTTGCTTTTGCCCCGTGGATGAAGAGAAGATGAGCACAGCTCCTCTGGAAACACCAATACTTAAGGCACAAATAGGGAAGGTTGGGAGCAGGGAAGCAGGGGATGGGTGAGGAAGGCCACATGAGGAGGCAATGGGGCATTATGGGGAGATACCCAGAGGTAAGAAGCAGGGTAGACAGACCATCAGTGCTGGTGAAAAGACTTTACTAGGCTTCTGGTCTGGACTTGGTGGAGTCTCCTCAACACAAACCAATCTGTGCTGTTTGCTTTCCAGTCTGCTGTGGGCCCAACAGAGCTGCAGGGAGGCGCTTATGTGCTCTGGCCCTCAGGTGCGCAGCTTGCAGAATTACAAGGGTCAGAAGCACAAATTTCACCCGCTCTGCTTAGGCTGTAAAGGAGCCAGGATGGGGAGTAACAGGGAGCTATGATTTATACTTTGATAACTTAAGTGAAATAAATTGATAGTTTCGCATGGGGGAAAAATGACCATGTCTATTCCCACAGACTCTAAATGCTATTTAGGTTAGAAATTTCAACAAACGGGACAAAGATAAAATCAGCCGGTCATTAATACATAGTTTAACACCCGTGAGAGGCCATGAACACAGCCTTGCTTTAGGCCTTACTGCATGATTTACCATTGTTAGCACTATTCCTCTCGAGTAAAGACCTGGGTCAGGTAAGAATCACAGCTCCGAAGCAGTGTGTGCTAAGAACAGACAGAGGGAAGCTGGAGGGCCCAAGCCACACCCAGGCCACCCAGAGTCTTGCACGGACCCTAACTCATTCCCAGGTGGCCAAGGACACTGAATGGAGTCTTACATGATCAAAGTGTGAACTCCTGGGTCCTACCCTTTTGCCAGGTGATCTCTGTCACCACACAGCACATTGCACTAGAGTTACTTGCTTATTTGATTCTGCATTTGTGGGTTTGTAGAAAGAACCTGTTTCTCGTCTCTGACGGCCAGAGGGTTGAATGAAACATTGGGACAAACAAGCTGGTTTGTTTATTATGATGTTGAGGACTGAGCCCAGGACCTCACCCATTCTAGGAGAGCATTCCACCACTGAGTTGTATTCCCACTGGGGCCACTCTATGTTGCCCAGACTAGCCTTGAACTCATTCTTTGGCCCAGGCTGGTTTTGAACCTATCACCCTCCTGCTTCAGCTTCCTAAATTCTATGATTACAGACCTGAGTCAATAGGCCAAGATAACTGTTTTTTTTTTTTTTTAAGAAAAAGTTTATTCTAGCAAATATTACAGTGTTATGATTCAGTCATCGAGACTCCTTGAGCGTTAGCTAAACATAGACACCACTTTCTTCTTGGGCTAAGTCAGACTTACAGAAACAGATGAGCATTAACACAAACACAAGCTCAAAAAGAGGTTCAAGGCAGCACAGCTTAATTTGTGGCAGACTGAGGTTTGAACTGAGACTGACTAGAGCAGAGCCCTAACTGTGGGACGTGATCTTCATCTCTGAAGCCTGAGTGGGATTCAAGCTATTGGACTCCAGTGCCCTCGGACGCAGTTCCAAGTAATCCCTGAACCCTAAAACAAGCTGCGTATGCTATAAATCTTCAAGTGTCACCCCTGTCCTGGGTGGTTTTATGTCAATTTCTCACAAGCTAAAGTCATCTGAGAGGAGGGAACCTCAATTGAGAAAATGCCTCTATAAGATTGGACTGTAGGCAAGCCTGTAGGGCATTTTCTTAATTAGTGATTGATGCGGGAAGGCCCAGCCCTTTGTGGGTGGTGCCATCCCTGGGCTGGTGGTCCTGGATTCCATAAGAAAGCAGTCCTCCATGGCCTCTGTATCAGCCACTGCCTCCAGGTTCCTGGCTTGTTTTTTGAGTTCCTGTCCTGACTTCCTTTGATGATGAACAGTGATGTGGAAGTGTAAGCCAACTAAACACTTTCCTCCCCAAGTTGCTTTTTGGTTAAGGTGCTTCCTCAAAGTAATAAAAAGCCTAATTAAGACATCCCTCATTTGCTGAAGATGGGCATCCATCTTCCAGTGGATACTGTGAAGTCACCTAGGGTGGCCACTGGGAGGGAATTCCCTCAGCAGAGGAAATGAGACACAGAAGCTGGTTTAGAATGTTGGGCTATGGCACAGCCCCCTAAGAGAGTGAGTCACCCACCCAGACAGCCTTGTTTAGGCTGTACTGTCTTAAAATTGCCTCTGAGATGTGGAGGAAGATAAAGCCATGCTGTGTCATCTGTGGTACCCAGCACTAGAAAGGGTGTTGAGAACTCCAAGCGGCAATATAGACATTCACGAGTCCAAAAATCCCTCAGTGGTAATTGAGAGAGCCACTAAAATAGAAGTCAGTCTCTTACTCTGTCTGTCTGTCTATCTGTCTGTTTCTCCCCTCACCCCCTGTACCCCTCCCTCTTTCCTTCCTCCTCTGTACCTCTCTTACACACACTCAAAACAAAAGGCTACCCGTAGGTCTTTCTTTGCAAAGTTCTCAGTGTTTGATGGTAAAAGCTTTGCACATTCGAACATTTTTTAGTCTTTTTTTTTCCCCTCATGGACGTTGGTGTCCGAAGGTCCAGGGCAAAGTTGCTCTGATGTGCAGGGCTCCGGAGCTTCTCTGAGTTGCTTACAAGTAGAACACTTCATATAAATTGGGAGGGAAATGTTTGGGCTTCATTTTTCTTCCATGGGATGGAGAATTTTCTTTTAGCTTGCTTGAACTCTCCCTGCTAGATCTGATGGGAGAAAATGACTTCTAGATTCAAAGATAGTGACAGATCCTCATTCAGCACCTCCTGTGATGGCCATGCCAACCCACACTGCGTTCTAAGGACACATCGCCTCCCACAGTTCTGAGAGAGACTTCCCTTGTTCCCATTTTCTTCCTCAGCACTGCTGTGAGGGCTGGGGCAGATTTTGGTTCACATGAAAGTGCACAGTGTTAACTAGGTGACATATGGGTGGGGGGACACTCCTGCTTGTCCACTGCAGCCAGGGGGGCCGTTTCCATAGAGATAAGAAGCAGAAGTGCTCACGCAGCCTAATTGGTATGCATCCCAGGTTCGGGTTCATTGTGCCTGTACTAATGACAGGGTTGTCTCAATAATAAGGATGGTGCACACTGGAAAAATTCGCTGCCTTCGTATATTTTTCCCTGGCAGAGAACTACTTAGAGACCGTAGTCAGTAAGAAGAGTGACTGGCAGGCTTAAGGGGCTGCTTAGCAGCATATGGGGAAGGCTGGTGCTCCGTGCCACGTGCATATGCTGCCATTAAACTCCAGCTTGGCGCTTTGTGTGCTCCTGGTCGCATGCCAGCAAGCCCACCTGCTGCAAGAATACTTATAAAGCCCAACTCAAAAGTGATTGAAAAGCTCCTAGAATAAACTGTAATAACACAGTAACACAGTGCCTCACAGATGGGACATAATTGCGAGCTAAAGTGTACAGCCTCTGCGGTAATGAAAACACGAGCCATTAAATTAAAATCACAAGGGGAAAAACGATAAAAGTCTGTTGATTTTTTTCTTTAGTTTTATTGCAAAAACTTCAATTTTCCTGCCCTCATTAATCAAATACCATAAAACTATAGTGTCACTTTGTTCTGGGGGAGATGCAGGCAATTAAAATGATGGGTGTTGATTAAAATGATGTAACTTTGGTTGTTTGCTTGCACGGATAAGTTAGACCCTCTGTAACTGGAGCCTGGGGCTTCTGACACACATCCATCCTCTGGCAGACACAGTGCCTCTGGAATCTGCTGGGATGTCTTCTCGAGACAGAGTCCATGCACGCAGAAGAACTTGGCTCTGTTTTCAGTATCAATACATTTGAGAGGTAAATACGTTCTCCCTCCTCAGCCACTCTTCTTGTGATATATCAGTGATTTTTCTTTTTCTATTTTCTTTTTTTTTTTATATTGAGAGACTTGCTATGTAAACACAGTAACTCCCAGCGTCTCATCAATGCCATTGTAATTAGTGGTGGACCAGGCTTGGAGCTGCAAGCTGGCACCCGGGCAGGCTGAATGAGCTCGGCAGGGCTCCGAGACGTCGCCCCTCAGCCGCCAGCGGCCCCCCAAGCATCATTGTTCTGCTCCTGTCTGTGGGTGGGCCCTGGAGGAGAAAGAAACGTTTGTCACGGCTGTACCCAAGTAAACAGCCTTGAAAAGACTTTCTTCATTTCTGATTGTGTGTTTCTTCGCTGCTCTTCAGGGCAAAGTGGGCCGATTCCCACCCATTTAAAGAAGGAAGGAGCAGGAGGCAGAGTGCCCACCCTAAGAGCAGACAGAGGCAGGTGGCAGCTTTGTGTCCTCATCCCCCCACCCCCCAGGACAGACCCTGACAGCTGCCACACTTTTCCTGTCCCTTCACCTTTGTGGCAAAAGACACCTGGGCTGTTTCTCTGAGCATGTCTCTTGCTCTGAGGAGGGTCTTGGCAGTCACTAGAGGTGCCAAGGAAACATTTACCACAGCGTCCCCCCTCCACGGGCTGCCTGCTGCACAGTCCCTGACAGAGCCACATCCTGCAGCTGTGGGGATACTGGGGGCAACGATGGGTTGAAAAATCATAAACAGAAGTGCTACTGACTTTGTCAAAGCAGACCAGATAACTCCCATGAAGTGGGGAGGGGAAGACAGGGTAGGCACCGCTGACTCAAGCCTTTCTCAGGGACAGGGACAGACTATGGCATCATTTATTTATTTTTTTTTAAAGAATGAGTCATTTCTGAGTGGGCAGTTGACAGGTCACATGGGCTCACACTAGGTCATGCAGCTATAGTGGCCCATTGGCAATGGAATAGCCAGACCTAGGTGCTGACCAACCCAGGCTGTTGTCCCAAGTGGACCAGCATGAAGAAGCTCAGTTTACCACATTATAAGCTGTTTTTCTTATGACGGACCATGTAGGGCCTTCCTCTCTGTGACTGTGCCAGAACTGACACTGCGTTCTTTTTCACGGTGGTGACTTCATAGCTGATCTGCAGAGACCTCCAGTGTTTACCTGGCCTGGGGCAATGGCACTGGGGACACATAGTGACATTTGCCAAACTTTGCCTGTTCTACGCTCTTTCCAGGAAACCAGCACCCCATGGTTGTCTATTCCATGGTAAAGGTGGCTAGGGCCCAATGTCCCTCCTGTGGCCAAGCAGATCACTAGCTCCTGCTTAGTGGTCAGCTCAGTGGTCGTGGCCAACAGTGAGAATGCAGTGGACTCTAATAGGCCAAGTCAGAGTGCAATGTGGGAA
This sequence comes from Cricetulus griseus, assembly GCF_003668045.3. Classification (NCBI taxonomy): domain Eukaryota; kingdom Metazoa; phylum Chordata; class Mammalia; order Rodentia; family Cricetidae; genus Cricetulus; species Cricetulus griseus. The sequence continues at coordinate 68,592,550 of NW_023276807.1, read as the reverse complement.
AGGGATCTGGCTCTGACATACTCGTAAACAGGAGGTGATATTCTTGTCACTTGTGATGGTTTGTAAAGTAGAGCTGTTGAGCCATTTTGGCTATGAAGAGAGGTGGGAACATCAGAGGGTCCCTTCAGCTGTCTGCTGTGAAGCTGTGACTGGTTGTTGACTGCATTGTGTCTCCTGCCACGAAGAGAAATAGGGAAAAATATGGTATCTCCAAATGCTCAACATGATATGTATTTATTTGAAGCAAAGAACGACAAAGCCATTATTATGGTTGATCAACTCATTTGCTGAAAGAATGGACAGTGTCCTCCTTGGTTCAGATCTCACATTAAGTCCCTCTGTCCACTCTGATGTTTGGGAAAGCAACTTGGAAACCAATGTGTAACTGCCAAAGCAAGGAAGCAGAACTGCACAGGGTTGTTGTGGCCTGAAAGAAGGGAAGAATGAGCTATGGCCATGAGTGACTTTAGGATTCCTGGGACCACGTGAGTGTAACCGTGTGGCCTGATTGTAGAGGTACTTACTGATGGTCACTCCCACCTGAGACTCCACCCAAAGATTCAGATCCGGAGTGGTCTGTGTGAGTCACTTAGGATGTGTGGTTTGATAGCACACAGTGTTGGAAGCTCACACACCTGAGCTCTCCTGAGCTGTACTGCTTTCTATCTTAGAATGTGTTTCTCTTACCTAAGAGTCTCACAGTCTACTGGCTGAACTAGCAGGCCACCTGGTTCTCTTATTTAAAACCAACAATTTGTGACTGGTCCGAGGAGCAGCCTGACACACACGGGTGAAGGTGCATGAGGCTCCCTTTTGCTCTGATGAGAACACAGTGATTTTCATGCATAAACTTTCCTTGCTCAGGCAACTAACATCTGACTTAATCACTTGTTCCCCTGGCTTTGTTTTTCCTTCTAATCCCTATGCCCAGACCTAGATGGCAGATTCATTTTGCTGCTCACTAGCTAAAGGGAACTGCTGAGGTTTAGAGAGTTTGTGAACAAATGGGGTGATTAACTAGTGTCCTCTTCCCTTGTCACATGACTCCATCTTCGGTGACGGGTTTGGTCCATTGTTTTTCTTCTACATCCATGAGGTGTTTAATGGGACCTTCAGAGCCAGAAGGAGAAACTTTCAACTCCAAGTCAGCAAGGAACTGCTGAGCCTTGAAGAGGTTGGCTTACAAGCTGTGTCAGCTTGCCATCAAATGGCAACAGAGACACTGAGAAGGTGGTCGGTTGGACCGCTGAGCAGGGGACAGCACTGGTGTATATTGCCTATCCTCAGGCTTAGAGGTCTGTTGTCCATAAAAACCAGGGCAATTTTATCTGGTCATGTGACCATTCCCCATATGATGGTTAATATTGCCAACTTGAAAGAATTATAATGATAGTAGACAAGACTCTAGGCAAGCCTGTAAGGAAGTTTCTAGATTGGGTTAATTAAAGTGGGCCGACCCACCCTGAATACAGCAGTATCTTTCCATAAACTGGGTTCCTGGACTGAATAAAAGAAAACAGAGCTGGGTATCACACTTACTGTGGATGCAACATGGCCAGCTACCTCCTACTTCTGTTCCATGCCTTCCACATAGTAATGGACTGTACCTTCAAACTGTGAGCCAACAAGCTTGCTTCCTTGAGTTGTTTTTGTTGGGTATGTAATCACAGCAGAGAAAAAAAAGTACCTACTGCACCCTGTCTCCTGAAGTCTAGATTGTAGCAAATAACCTGAAGAACAAAATGACCTCCTGTTTGTAAGCCACTGTGTGAGCAACTGCCCCTCACACTTTTGGAAATGGGGTCTACTCTCCACCTCTGATAGGGATCTATTTAGTCATGAATTCAGATATAATCTGGAGTCCTTGATTTTATCTTCAGGAAGTCAACTTCCTTGTGGAAGTTAACCTGGAGGGGCCCAGGTGGGTTAACAGGGTAGCAATGGCTCATGTGACCACCTCAGTTGTTCTGTGATGCTCATGACTATCTGGTCACCACAGAAGGGACAACTAGAGTCTTGCCCTCAGTTCACAGCTGGGTCTGCTTGAGAGACAATGCAAGGGCTTCAGCAGGTGTCATTAAGTCTTTCAGAGTGTTTCCACCCACTGTGTCTCACCAGACAACCTTTAGTTTTAGCAATCTAGCAAGATGCCAGCCATGACTGCAGTAAGGCCAGGGGCCCCTTGTCATCATGGGCAGGGAGGCTACCCTCACTGATTGTGGAAGGGCCTTGGATTATAGAGAGAACCTTCTCTGGTCTTCCAGTGTTTGTGCCACCTCCTCCACTGAGGGTGAGCCTACTTACCTCAATTAATGGTTTGGAAACTTCCTTACGGACACGTCCAGAGGTTTGTCTCCTAGATGACTCTACATTGGTTAGCTCTGATGGTCAATATTAACCACCACAGGTACTATCCTTCATGCTCTATTCTTGAGTTTTACTTGACATCTTGATCCCTCCTGAAACACAGAATGGCTCCAGCAAACTCTATGGTTCTGAAACACTACCATCCATTCGAAACTATAGATCACAGGCAGCATCCCTAAGGCTGAGTTTATGCTGTGATCTCTGCAATTACCAAAACACAATACCAAAACTCAATCCTCTAGGTTTCTCTGCATCACATGGTGGTGCCAACGTGCCTGGAATGCAGAGGTCCCCTTGACAGTGGCAGGATGACTGGGCAGAAGGTATGGAATGATCTTGAAGGGATTGCATGAGTTGAAAGGGGCCTGTGCCAGCAGACAGCCCAGGGAGCCTGAGGAATGGTGACTGTGTGGAGGTCCATGGGGCAACTTGAAAGGCACAGCATCTTTCAATTCCAGGCGCCTTGGTGCAGGGTGGGGGCCCTCTCCTGGGGATGAGGAACAGACTATGGATAAAGACTCTTTTCTGGAAGATCTAGGAAGCCTCTGTGCACTGAGTTGATGGGGCTTGTGTCCCCCCTGTCCCCCAGCCTTCTATACCCTGCAGCTCCTAGGGCAGAACAGTAGTTTATTTTCTTTCTTGGCTTCAATTAGGCTTCCAACCATGATGTGAGCTCCCTCCACCACAACTCTGGCAATTAGTGTGCACGGGAGAAGGTTGCAGGGTGGCTTGGGCAGGCCTTTATGCGGTGCTCAGCCCAGGGTGGGGGCCCTCTTTCTCTCTAGCAAGACACAAGCCTGAATGGGAGATGTCATTAGACCCCCATTCCTCCAGTACCGCTTCTCTTTAGAATAACAAAAACACATCAGTGGTAAGTTTCAGTGTTATTTTTAATAAAAGAAAACCCTTTAATTTACATATATTTAAGGCTAAGTAAATGAAAATGCATTATGTTACCACTGTTCCCCGGGATAATGAGCCCAGAGGATTCGGAGCAGCGATTTGCTTTCAAGCCCCACACACCCCCAGCTCGTGCTTGCCGCTGGTGTGAGGGAGGGATGTGAGGCCACACTAAGATGCCTTATGAGCTGAGCTTGCTGCGCCCCAGTTGTAGACTTTGGAGAACCAATGGCTTTTGTGCCAAGCAACCATCCAAGCCTAGGTTAGAGCTTGCCTGCTGGATCAGAGCCTACAGCAGAGTGAAACGGGCAGTATGGGAGGTGCACCTGCTCCTCTAGATGCCTGCTTCCACGCCATCTTTGTGAGGCCTAGGGACAGGACTCAGGGAACAAAGAAATCATACATGTACACAGTAGCAGTGGGACCAGCCCTATAGGAGATCTGAGCCCTGAGGCAGGTGGCCATGGCTCCTCAGAGAAGCAGATTGCCTCCAGACTCCAGGAACAGGGCTGAGGAGGTCCGAGAGCAAGCTTGACATTCCTGCTTCTGCAAGGACATGCTCTTTTCTCTCTGTTTCTATTTTCTCTGGGTAATCAGGTGACTTGAAAAGAAGTAAGATAAGGGTATTGTGTGGCTGACAAGATTCCGATGATACTGTCTATGAGGAGGTGGGAGGGAGTCTGGCCTCTGAACCCACCAGTGGTCAGGCAGAACACCCCACACTTCTGCCTCTGGGTTACTCACTATAGGACACCTCGGATCCTCAGCTCTGATCTTTTTTACTCTTGAGGTGGTAAAAAAGCCACTTGATTAGGACCCCATTGTGGTGACAATCTTAGTACAAATGCCATCTGTCTCTATGCAAGGGCACTGTCCTGGCACATGGATTACATTTGGCTGCAAGATACAAATTGGGCTGATAAAGTCCATTCCTGTTTATTTCCAAAGGCCTGTGACCCTCAGGCATTCATGAGGGATGGCTGCCCACTGCAGCATCTCTCTGGTGAGGTATGGTTGTTCCCTCAGTATCTCTCTGGGAAGTGGGATGCATTGAGTTAAGATGAGCAGCGTGCATGCCTGTTCATGTGGCCAGCTTGGCATGGTGTTTTGTTTGGAGTCATGTACAGACATTTACCAAACAGCATATGGCAGCAAGCTGCTGCCTCCGTGCCCACGTGGAAATCGCAGCAGCTCTGTGATCCAGAGAGCTTGAATTGTAGCTTTATGGAGACGATCTTGGAACATGATACTCAGAATCCAACCAGTGGATGGCATTATGTATTTGCATAGAGAGGCTAGGAGGGAGTACACATTTCTGTTGAAACAGTTTATACAGGGGCAAGTTCCTTTAGCAGAGGTGATAAATCTGATTTCTTCTTGTTTCTAACATAGACCAAATTGGATGTGGCTTGTTCTAATAGCTGGCTTGCTACAAGACAGTTCCGGACTGTGAGCCTGGACCTGGTGGCTGTCAGTCCTTTGGGAGAAACAGATTCTTTGGCTTTGGTTGTACATTTGGTCTCTGGTTACAAATGCCAATGATAAATGTATCATTTACTTTTCTGTTGCTGTGATAAAGCACTACGAATGAAGCAACAAGAGTTTATTTGGGCTTATGGTTATAGCGGGTTAGAGTCCACGATGGGGGTAGGGATGGCAAAGCCATGGCAGCAGGAGCAGGAAGCCGAGGGCCCACATTTTGAACTGCAAGCACAACAAAGAAAGAAAAAACTAAAAGTGGTGCAACTATGGACTCTCAAAGCTTGCCAGCAGTGACATTCTTCCTCTAACAAAGCCATAGTGTCTAAGTCTTCCCAGATAATATTATAGCCCAGGGACCAAGTATGCAAATTATCAAGACTATGGGGGTGGGCCGAAACTCATTTACACCCCCACAATAAGCCCAGCAGGCACACTCTTCTGAGCCTTGCAGAGCTTGGGTATTGGGAATGACCCTTTGCCTTTTCTTCTGTGGCTTCTCTTTAGCTCCTATTTCTGACTTGGAGACTGGCCTTGCCCTCATCCATGCATACCTTGGAGGGAGCCATGCGTCAGAGGAAGTGCAGGGAGAAGTCATGCAGGAAAAGCATACCTTTCATCCAAGCACCAGGTTCTCCTCCTGAATATACCTAGGACTCAGGGGTGGGGGTAAGGGATGCAGAAGAAGATTATGCAGACCATGAGTGTGGTCTTCCCAGAAATGTGGGGATAGAGACAGGGGCACTGACTCAGATCAACCCTCCCTTTTCCTGAGAAGTCCTCCTGGCTCCGTCCTTTCCACAGTGTGAATGCTGTGATTCTCCAAGGAAGGTCAGTTCACCCATGGATTGCAAGCCTGGTGAGGATGGAGGTATTTGTCTTTTTGTCATGGCCCTTCCAGGGTAGCTCAGCGTCTGTACACAGTGCCTGCTGCAGGGAGGAAGACAAATGACAGTGTGGTTACAGAGCACAGGTATCTCTCAGGTGCATCTCCCAGGGACCACTGGGATGTGGCTCAGTGATAGAGCACTTGCTTCATATGCACAGGTCCTGAGTTCAATCCCCAGCACTGAGACAAGGAGAGAAGGTTGACTGTCCTCCAAGAGGGCTCATCTCTTCCTAGCTTGCATTTTGAAGTGGTTTTTCACAGGACAGTTCCGAGTTACTATGAGGGCAATTATCACATTAATGATTTGTGTGGCTGTTTTTCCCTAAACCCAAGACAAAGCGTGCTCATGTAAAAACATTCTTTAGGTTCCATAAAGGGTAACATTCTGGAAGAGCTAGCCTGGCTCAGTGATAAGCCCCCCACTCACTTCCCCTGGGGGACCTTGTAGCTGTCGGAAGCGCAATGGAACTGTCAAAAGCGCATGAAGTCAGCTGTGCAAACGGGGGAACAGAAGTCACGGCTCCCTTTGTTCTGTGACAGCAGGAAAATCTTAAACTTTTCATCAAAGAGGAAATAGAATTCCAACACTTGCACACCTAAGTAGCAGGGTTTGCCCCTCCCTACTCCTAACCACCAACACAGAGCAAGCTTGCCAACCAACCGCCCTGTGTCAAAATGGCAGCCATGGGCCTCATCTTGCCTACCTCCGTCTGGGCTCTGCCTGGGCCTCATGCACAGGAGCCTGTCCTTGCCGGACACACATTCTTAGGGAAGACCCTGATTGTATGATAGAAACCTATGTCAGCTTCATAGAGGGGTTAGAGGAGCAGCTGTGGGGGCTGAGGCTGTGGCTGTGAGTAGGAATTTGACAATTCAACTCTCCATCCTTCCCCTGGCTAGGGTTTTCTAGGTTTCCTCACAGAAGGTTGGCTCTTCTTGGGTATCAGTCTGTGTGCCATGCTGGAAAGAAGAGGAGAGTGAATGGGACCTCAACTTCACTGGTCTTCAGCAGTCCCAGGAGTTTTCAAAGGGCAATTGCTTTGCCAAGAGCCCTGCCTCCCCACCACAAGCCCTCTGTTGTTGAACTGTGGCCCTTGGCAGTCAGCAAGTGTCCCAGCATCAGCCTGGCAGCCAGAACCTGAGTGTCTGCCCTGACCCCTGGGAGTTCTACAGTGGCACCTCCTTGCCACTTTTGGTGAATCTGAAGTCCATACAGTGATCAGGACAGCCACAGAGCTGCTGAAGGGACACCCTGCCCTCATGTCTTCATCTTACAGATACTTTGAAGAGTCAGACAGTGTGGCAGGGGCTGGCCGCCTGTGGACAGTGGGCACGGAGGAGAGGCAGTAACAGCCAGCCACAGCGGCATTTTCTTCTCTTTGCTTTGAGCCACTTGCCCTGTCCTCAGGTCCTGGATAAGAAGCAGAGGACAGACCCAATGGGAAGCAGAAGCTAACTCAAGGAGGGAGGAATGTTCTAGAACACAGGCTGAGACAGAAGCCCCAGGGTTTCAGGGTTTCTCCTTCTGTTCCCAGTAAAGGAGGCAGGAAGCACAAGCAAGCAGGCAGACTCCTCCCCCATGGAGGGGCTTACAAGAGGCCAGTCTGGCCAACCTCACTCAGGTCCTTCCTCTCCTCTGTGGCCTCAGGCTCAGGGACAAGGAACAGAGTCACAGGCTTGCCTGCAGAACCTGTACTTGGTCTGGGGTCAGCTAGGGTCCAGTAATGTGGTATGGAGAGAACTTACAGGGGGACTTGTGGCTACCAAGGTACTAGTGCCCCCTGCCAACAGCTGTTGTCATTGACAGGGCCCTAAAGATGACCATGGGGTCTCAGCTAAATTTGACAGCTGGCAAATATACCCTTAGGGTCATTTGTCAAAGAGAATGTGTGGGATTATGCAATATTTGTGCTTCATAAATAAATACTGGGTGAGCGAGCCTGTGTACCTATGTTGCTTTGTGTGTGTGTGTGTGTGTGTGTGTGTGTGTGTGTGTGTGTGAGAGAGAGAGAGAGAGAGAGAGAGAGAGAGAGAGAGAGAGAGAGAGAGAGAGAGTTGTTTTTCATGTGTGGGTGAGTGATCAGTTTTTACATGTGTGTGGGGGTCATTTTGTGTGGGGGGGTCAATTTTCATGTGTGCATGTGTGGTCACCTTTCAGGCGTGTATAGAGGCATGGATGGAGCTTCATTTCTCCATGTAAATGAAGAGTAAATGAAGTTTCTTCCCTTGAGGTAACCTACTCTGCCAGGCTTGCTTCCTTCCTTCCTTCCTTCCTTCCTTCCTTCCTTCCTTCCTTCCTTCCTTCCTTCCTTCCTTCCTTCTTCCATTCACTATGTGTGTCACAGTGTATATGTGCCAGGCAGCACAACAATGATCTCCCCTGCAAGGGCTTTCTACCCCACAGTCACCTCCGACATAGCCTTGGAAAGGGTCCCCAGAGCTTAATCTCTCTCAGACTGACTGACTTACCCTGGGAGACCTGGGAGCCTGCCTTCCCACAATACTGGAATGGCACAAGTGTGACTTGCTTGCCAAGTAGAATAGCTTTAGGTGGTGACAGCTGTGGGGGGCTTGCTATTTGGGAAATCTGTTGTCCCAGCCATCTTCAGGGGCCCCTTACCTGACTGTTGAGTGCAGAAGGCAGGGTCCCTATGCTGCCTGAATCTTAATCAGCTGCAGCCAGGCCCATGCTATAGGGCAGGGGTGGGGTCTGGCAGGATGTACTCACTAGTAACTCATCGTGAGACCATGGCTTTGTTACTTGGGAAGTCATCTAGCTGCCTGGGCTCCTGCATACTGGCATCCTTTCACTGTCCTTGCTGTGTTTACCTGGGACATTGCTATGCTGCTATGTGTGCTGAGTTCTACAATAGACCCTCTGCTCCTTCAGTCCTGGAGGCTACACCTGAAGACCACTTTGTGGGCAGCCTGGATTCCTCTGAGCCTCTCTCCCTGGATTTCAGACAGTCTTATCCTTGTGTCAGGACCAAATTATGCCTGATCTCTTTGAAGGATGCCAGACATCACCTCTCTAAGATGCCCTATCCAAATACAGTCATTCCCAGTCAGAGGTACTGACTGGCCACATCATGAACAAGGTCATCTGTGTTGTTACTTTCTTATTTTTAATATATTTTCTTCAGTTTAAAGTGATGGTGTGAAGCTAAAGTTGCTGAATGTTTTGTTCTTTAGGAATTTTGGCTGAGGGCTTTGGAGCCCTAGTCATCTGCTGTTATAAGGCCTTTCACGGGAGTATTTTGGGCTTATGCCTGAACCCTAGCACTGATCTCCCCATGCTATAACTCAGCCATCTTCTCCTCATGGTCCCTGTCATCTACCTTAGTTGGATTTCGGGCATGGAAGCCTTTCCCACAATTAAGGTACACTGAGAGGATTAATCTGCTTTTTGTAATCTTGTCAGAAATGTGATACTATAATCTAGCTGTTGACTGAAATCTAATTCCATTTAACTTTCCCTCGACTGGGTGAGGTGCTGTCTCCCTCCGCTTTCGCTGGCTTCTTTGTATCTGCTATGTGATCAGAGATGACGGCGTAATTGATTTCTGAGCCATTCAAGAGGCCTTCAAATTGCTTCTGTTGTTGGCTGTCGAATGTTGAAGGTAAAATAAAGTCAGGACTCTATTTTCTTAAAACCTGTTCAACAAGGAGGCAGCCTTTACTGAAAGGCACGGCTCTTGGTGGGAACCCAGGGAACCATGGTCACCACCCGGGAGGGACATCATCACAGGGAAAAGCAGAGGAGTGTGTCGGCAGTTAATCAGCACCCCTTCATCTCAGAAAGCTTTCTGGGAAATGGTGTTCTACTCATCAGCTTACAACTCGGGGGCTTCCGGAGATAATTCATGAAACAATTTCTGTTGACTTTGATCCTTTTGGGTGGCTAAGTACTAATAAAATCGAGAACGATCTGGCTTAGATGTCCCACAGCTGGTGCCCGAGCTAAAAGACAACAGAGATGAGATCCATAGAATACTAATCTGTTGACTGGCACCGGTCCCACACACAGGAGCTGAGTGCAGGGGTCCCTGTGTGGGGATGGTGATGCTGTTTTCCTATAGGGGCATCATGGTGTTAACCTGCTCTCATGCCCACGTTCTGCAGGCCTCTGTACACCAGGGGCTGATTTCCCTGCAGCGCCCAATGCTAGAAACTTCCCCAGCACCAAGGCTGTGCAGGCTTGGCTCCCCTGCCTGGGCTCTGCTCACTACAGGTGCCTCATTCATTCCCAGCCTCTAGGCTTCCTCGGGACTCTCTGAAGGAACAGGGTGGCCTGGAGAGAGATGCAGAGTATCTGAGTCTGCTATAGCATCTCATCAGCCCGTCTGGGGTGTGGCCTTGTCTTTGATGTGCTACCTTACCTGGGAAGACACTCATCTCTGCAGAACATCCCCACTTAGCTCTCTCCCCATACACTAGGAGATCACATAGGTCCATCTTAATTCTACTGAAAATATCCAGTGCAATGGGAAAAAATGGCCATTCTGGAGGTCTGTGGACCCAGGCCATATTAGGTAAGATCCCTAATATGTCCCAGGTCCTTTTGGTCTGTGCTCCCAAGGAGGGATGATGATGTACCAAGCCTCTAAGGTCTGGATTAGCTCAGACCCTGATTCCTGGAAATGATTGTACACTTTACTCTCCTACTGCATAGCTGCTCATGGCTGTGGACCCCCAAAGAAGACCAGCAAACTAAGGACAGAAGTCCTCTGCCAAAATTTCTGAACATCACATATTCAATAATTTTTAGCTTAATACCATCATTTTATTATTCATCTATTTGTTAATATGGATTCTCTGTGTATTCCTGGCTATCCTGGAACTCGCTTAGTAGACCTGGCTGGCCTCGAACTCAGAGATCCACCTGTCTCTACCTCCTGAAGATTAAAGGTGTGCTCCATCACACCTGAATTCCATATCATCATTTAAAATTGGGGAACATATATTAAGAACCAAAACATAACATCACAGATGCCCTTGTGAAGATGGAGGTTTCTGTCCCACCTGGTACTGCAGCCAATTCACTCCAAATAAACAGACAGATGCTATATCAATTATAAAACTCTTGGCCAATGGCTAGGGCTTCTTACTGTCTAGTTCTGTCTTAATTATTAACCCATTTTTATTAATCTATGTATTGCCACAAGGCTGTGGCTTACCCGTAATCAGGCATGTTACTCCTTCAACTGCATGGCATCTCTTGGCAGCCTCCCTCTGCCTTCCTCTCCCCAGCCTTCTCCTCATCTGGTAGCCCTGCTATGCTTCTTGCCTGGCTATTGACCAATCAGTGTTTTATTCATCAACCAATAAGAGAAGCATATATACAGAAGGACATCCCCTATCACCCTTGTTCATCCAGTGAGTACCTCTGAGTGGGAATTCTCTACAGAGGCATCCTCAGCAGACCCACAGGCAGTACAAAGGACTTGTCTTGATACTGTGTGGACTCCATACCTCCTTAGGATCCCCCATAAGTCACCTCTCTGGGTACCAGGACTGCTTTCCTGGTATTCATGTGCACACCCAGGACAGGGAGGCTATCGTTAGCTACATAGTGTCTAATGTACCCCAGAATGTGACAATCATAGCCCTCAGTACCTCAGAACATGACTATATTTTGATAGGGTCTCTTGGAGAGACAATGTCTGGGATCCTCCAACGATATCAGGGTATTGACACCCACAGAGGCATACCTGTGTCCTGACACAGGATAAGATTGTCTGAAAGCCAGGAAAAGAGGCCTCAGAGAAAAGTGAGAAGCCACTATAGCCAGCCTCACCATAGCTAACCAGCGCACTATAAATGCTACAGACGGGGCATCATGATAGCTTCATGACAGAACCAAGCCCAATGACAAGGAAAACATGGTGGTAAATTCCCTCAAACTTTTCAAATTTGGGACTCAGCACGAGCTGCCTGTACTTATTGATCTACTGATATCCTAAACTTAGTATATGTGGAAGTATAGAGGCTGGTCAGCACATTGCCATGCTGGTTTTTGTCTAGTTACATGACCTAGGACCATCTGGGGAGATAGCTCAGTGAAGGATTTTCTGGATCTAATTGGCCTGTGGGAAGATTCAGCTTGAGATTGAGGGGAACCCTAATTTTGAGGCCCAGACTGTGTAAGAGTAGAGAAAGAACTGGGTGGTGGTGGTACATGCTGTTAATCCCTGCTCTGGGGAGGCAGAGGCAGACAGATCTCCATGAGTCCAAGGCTAGCCTGGTTTACATGAGCAAGCTCCAGGGCAGCTAGAGTGGTAATACAGAGAAACCCTGTCTCAAGAAACAAACAAACAAACAAACAAACAAAAGAGTAGGGAAAGGTAGATGAGCCCTAAGCTTGCATGCACTGATTTTCCTCTCATGCTCATGGTGTCTGTATGTATGCATGCACATGGGTTTGCACATGTGTCTGTGTGCATGTGGAAGCCAGATGTTGACACTAGACATCTTCCTTAATCACTTTCCATCTTACTTTCTAAGACAGGGTTTCTCACTGAACACAGAGCTTGCTGCTTTGACTGGGTTGATTGGCCAGGGAGCTCCAAGGAACTGTCTCTACCTTCCCAGAATGCCTTGCTACACCTAACTTTTTATGTGGATGCTGGGGATTCACAACCAGGCCCTCTTTCTGACTAAGCTGTCTCCTAAGCCCTCACTGTTAGTACTACAAAGCCATTGCTCCACCCATTGACCTAGCCTGATGAGGTAAAGGAGTCACAGTAGATGATGAAGCACCTGTCAACTTGCTATCAGTCCTCTCTGCTTAGTAATGAGACCACTGCTGGTCAGAGTCTCATGATCTCCTACTCAAGCTGGCACCCCCCACAGCATGGCACCCACATTTTCTCAGCTCAGCTCCTCTTAGCCTCATTTTAGACTTGTAGCCATTGAGCCTTCCTTTTCGGGTATTAACTGGGTTCTAGCCTAGTTTTCTGTCCCAGAAAAAGAAATTCTCCTATCTAATTATGAGAGTAACCAGTGCTTTTTGCAATTGTCTTATTCTTTCAATTAAATTTCCTTATCCAATTTCTTCACAAAACTCATGGCTCTTAGAAAATGAGAGAACCAGGGCCATGAGTTCCTGTGGCATGACATGAAGTCAAACTGTTCAGAATTACCCCAAATGTTGGGTAATTTTATACCTAGACTCATCATCTCAGTTTGAAGTGGGGCTGACACGTCTGTCTGAGAAAGCTTACCCACACATCCATTATCCTAGTTCCAATGTTAGCTCAAACCTTGACTTTGTTTTAAGTAGATAACTATGGGACCAATAGGGGGCAGTTCTTAGGAAATGTAGTATATAGACTGGATTCTTGGGAAGGGGCTGAACGGTATATTTGGGACAATGCACCATTCTACATCTGTGCAGTGCTATGTAGAGACTTGTAGAAGAGACCTGGGTGAGCAGCCCGTAGACACAGGACCTTTCTCTCTCTCCCTCCTGCATGGGGCTCTCCAGCACAGGGGTGAATCGGGGCTTACTGTTGAAAGCCCTGTTTTCTCCGTGACTTGTTGGTTGTTTTATTATTGTTTTGACATTCACGGAGTGCCAGGATTATGAGGGTAGGAGGTGGTGTGTATAATTACCCTGGGCCCTGACTTTCCTCATCTAGACACAAAAATCTATATAAAGTAAACCACACAATGCCCAACTGGCAGGGGAGAGGAGGGGAACACTGTGAGTCACTTCCGGGACTCACTGGCTCAGGGTGGCTGCCACGTGGGACAAATGCCAGCATCCTTAATAAGTATGCCCATCCTATCACCACATGCATGAGCAAGCTCACCCTGCCATGGCCCAAGAACACCTGCCCTCCTCACATAACCTGGCCACATTTCACTTCAGTTAGTGAGACTCCTCCAAGCTGCTCCCTGGAATCTGAGTGTGCACATAGGTGCCCAGGGCACCTGGTTCAAACACAGGCTGTGATTCGGAGCCTTGGCTGAGGTCAAGGATCTTGTCTCTAGCAAGCTGTTAGGGTGCAGATGCTGATGGATCATGGGTTAACCTGAGACCCAGGTGCCCTGCAGCTTTTGGTAGAATTGCCCCTGCTGGAGAGCACCTTTTCTATTATACCCTTAGTCTGGACTGACCAGCTCTTCTCCACCTTATTAGTTTTCTCCTTCTAGTGACTACATACCCAAGAAGTAAAGAAAGGTTTATTTGAGCTTACTGCTTGAGGATACAGTTCATCATGGTGGGGAAAGGCGCAGGGCAGGCAGCTTTGTGGTGGCAAGTACGTGTGGCTAGGATGCCTTACATCCTGGCAGAACAGGAGGTAGAGAAGAGACAGGAAGTAAGACAAGTTGGCTGTACCATCTCAAAGCAATGACTCACTTCCTACAGCCAGACCCCACCTTCTAAAGATTTCAGTCTCTTCTCAAACAGCTCCGACAGCCTATAGGAACGGAAGAAACCTCCTCTCTATCACTGGTCCCCAACAGCCAGCAAGGGACAGGCTGTGATTCAACCTTGACCTACTGTGCACTCAGGCCTCCCAGAATTCCATTTACAAGCAATGTGTCCCCTGGGGAGACAGGGCCAGAAGGCCAGAGCCTTAGTTTCTGTGGCCGGTCTGGTGTGCACTTAGGTGGACCTGACCCAGCACTGGAGTGCAGGTTTGTTTGCAGAAAGGAGTGGGCATGCGGTCTGCCATCATCTCTAGGGAGTTTTATCAGCCTCCATCTTGTCACTTTGATTAGGTCCACATCCCTGCTTACCTGAGCAGCCTCAGAAGCTCTTTCTGCAGCGGCCTTCACTCCACTTCAGGCATCACCCCTCTTCTCCACAGTTACCCAGGCCCTCTGAAGAGGGAGACCTCTTTCCCTTCTGTTCAGAAGCACTGGGTAGCTTTTCTTTGCTGTTGGAGTCAAGCCTTCATGTAGCCTAGAAGGCATGAAATTGCTACCCTCCAAACCTCCAGGAGTGATAGCTGTACCTGTGTCCAGGGATTGTGTTTCACAGAAGGACCGAAAAAGCAAGGCTAGCTCAGCAACAATTGATATAATGTCTGGTAGCAGGGACTGATGGGCAAGGCGTTCTGGAGGGCTGCTTCGTAAGAATGTGTCATACTGAGAAGGGATGCCATTTATTGACTTTGTGTTCTTTATCAAGCGCCGAGCCAGGCTCTTCTCAGACGTTATTTCATTTGGTATTTACAGCAACTATACATGTGAGGAAACTTTGATAAGGAAAAAGCTTTTAAACTGCTCAAGGCTGCCCGGCTAGTGAATGGAAGGGGGATTGTGACCCTGGATCTCAAAGTGGCCTCATGCTGCATCTCTCAGTGGGGGAACAGAGGCAGGGGAGCATGGTGCAGCTGAGTCTGTGGGGGCACACACTCAGGATGCCCCATCAAGATAGAAGACCCTCCCATGTCTGTGTGGCTTCATCCTGGAAGGGTAGGTCTCAGGCTCTCTGATCCCTGGAAGCTTATAGACTTGTGGTGTAGTCTCATGTCAACTGAGCACAGTCGAGCTTCTCCAGAACTTGTGTCTTGCTTACTTGCTGTGGACGTGCTGGCTGAACATCGTCCCAAAGATGCAGAATGGCGGATGCTTTGAAAATGATGACACTGTGACGCTTGGTTGAGTGCTCACGCCCCACAGGTTCATAAGGCAAGTCCCCCTGTAGCTTTTGCCCTCTCGACAGAAAAACAAAGCTTATGCTACTGTCAGATCCTGTCACATCACCTACATTCCCTGAGCCAGCAAGACAATTGTCGGTGACTACTGAAAACCTCCCTGTGGCCGATGTCACCTGACAGTGTGTCTGTCCACCCACACCGTGGCTCACTGTCAAAATCAGTATTTACTCTCCTGAGATGTTCATTGAACAGAATGTCACTTTTTAGGTATTCGTCCTTTGGATCACTTGCTTTTGCCTTGTTTGGGGAGAGACAAGGAAAACCCAGCTCCTAAGGCAGTCTTACTCAGCACAATCAGTGACCGAGTGTCTTTGTAGGTTTTAGGAAGTCTTTGGTCCCCTACATATAACTTTTGGAGGAATTAAGAGTAAAAAGTAACTCTAATATTTGAGTTCACAGGAAGTTTCATAAATGGTGACGTGGTGAAGGCAGAGCATTTAATAGGGAAGAAAAACACCAGAAATTTACCTCCTTTTACACCCAGTCTAAATTTTATTGTTTAGTTTTCAATTTTTGCTTTGTTTGCTTGTTTTTAGAGGTGGGATTTCTCTGTGTAATAGCCCCGGCTGTCCTGGAACTAGCTCTGTAGACCAGGCTGTGTCCTCAAAGTCACAGAGATCCACTGGCTTCTGCTGTGAGTTTCTGTCCTCACCTCCCTCCAAACTGGAGTGTGACATGTGTGTTAGCCAATAAGTCCTTTTCTCCACAAGTTGTTTCTTACCATGGTGTTTGTTACAGCAATGGAAAGCAAAGCAGGACAGGACAGTCACTGGGCGTGGGGTGGGGGTTGAACACCTAAGTGGTTTCTTTTCATTGGAATAAAAATGACACACAGGAGAGATCCTGTGTTCTCATCCAGAAATTTTGGTGGCAAATCCCTGCCCCATCTGCTGTGAAACTTCTGTGTTTAACCCCTTCACCATGGGACCTTTGCTGGGTCTGTAAGTTACAGGTTCTGGGGCTGGGGGTGGGGAAACTTAAGATGGGAAGCCACGGCTCTGTCCTATTCAGGTTATTGCATACTAGAAGCATGTAAATAAAATATAGCTTGGTTCTCACCTCAATATTTTGAAACACTTGAAAAGTAAGAGTTACTGCCACTGCTGTCATTGAGACTGTGCAGTAATATATTATTTATCATTTGTTAAAGCTTGCCTGAGGATTCAGAAAGCAAAGCCAGACACAGCGTTGTTGTTGTTGTTGTTGTTGTTGTTGTTGTTGTTGTTGTTGTTGTTGTTGGTGGTGGTGGTGGTGGTGGTGGCATACACCTTTAATCCCAGGACTCAAGAGACAGGCAGATGGATCTCTCTGAGTTCAAGGCCACCCTTTAGCAAAGTGTAACAGAGCACATGTCTTTGATCCCAGCACTTGGGATCGCATGCCTTTAATTCCAGCTTTAGGGAAGTTGAGCCAGGAGTGATTTGAATGGTCTGAGAAAGGATTAAAAGGAGGAGGAGACAGGAATTCAGAGCCTTTTGCCTCTGAGGACTCATGGAGACAGGATTGCCATTCAGCTGGGTAGAAGTAAAATCTACTGGTTTGGCTGCTTTGCTTCTCTGATCTTCAGCTTGATGCTTGAACCCCAATACCAGTCTCTGGGTTTTACTTTTCATGCTACAAGACTGTCTAAATACCCCCCCCCCACACACACACACACTGTTGCTTCCTCCTCTTTCAGGGTTACTTAGGACCCAGGACAGGAAATGCAAGTATTTGACTATTGCATGTAGTCACATTTCATAGGGTTCCAGTTAAAGAAACAGACACATGGAAATGGTTAAGGGTGAAGGGTGTGAAAACCAATGGGACCATGAACTTGAGTTCAGATGATCCAGGGAGAACGATGGGAAATAGACTCATGGAGCAAGAGGCCAAGGCAGCCAGAATCCACCAGAGAAGGGGAGAACCTTGTGGGAGGTTGAGGGTCAGAAGCAGGGTCTGATGGGAGATGTCCTTCTGTATATATGTTTCTCTTATTGGTTGATGAATAAAACACTATTTGGCCAACAGAGGTAGGAAGATAGGCAGGACTAGGAGACCAGAATTCTGAGAAAGGTAGGCAGAGAGGGATTGCAGAGACGCCAGGTAATTGAGGAAGGAGTAACAGGTCTGGTTCCTTCTCTGGTAAGATATGACTACATGGAAATACATAGATTAATAGAGATGGGTTAATAATTAAGGCAGATTTAGCCAATAAGAAGCCCTAGCCATTGGCCAACAGTTAATAATTAATGTAAATCTTTGTGTGCTTATTTGGGGCTGAATTGGCTGTGGGACCTGGCGGGAAAAGAAAAACCTCCAGTTACAAGTGTTGTCAAGGGACCTACCTTCCCAGAGGTGCTCTGAATCCCAGCAGCCATGCTGGGGGAGAGGTCAAGTCTTCTTAATAAAAAGTCAGGGTGACAGACTCCACAGCAGTCCAGAAATGTTTGCCTATGCTCTTACAAGTGTGAGCACACTTTAACCTATTTTCTACAAGTCGAGACATCAGTCCTGAGGCAGTACATGGAATGAAATAAATACTCAGGAAGGGAACATTGTTTGCCACAGTGTAAAATGGCACAGAGAAAGACTGGATGGATACCAGTTAAGCATAGAACGGCAAGAAGAAGCCATACTGCCTCTGACTGACTGAGTGTTGCAAAGCTGTTAAAAGAAATACTTGAAAAGAGATTTTTACAGTCATTGGTATTTTTTTTTTCATGGCATTGGAAATAGTGATGGTAGATATTAACTGAAAAACATGAAACAAACTTGTTTATGTATTGTGTGTGCTCTCTCTCTCTCCCTCTCTCTCTCTCTCACTCTCGTGTGTGTGTGTGTGTGTGTGTGTGTGTGTGTGTGTGTCTGTGTGTGTGTGTGTAATATTCCATACACCACCTTCACCCCATCATTTGCTGTTTTTCTCTACACCTTCGTTGCATTGTCCTTATATTAAAAAAACTTAATAGGAAAATGAATAGGTAGTGGATAGGCATGTTGGATACATGGGAAGGTCGATGTGGGCAAGGCCTGCACTTTTGTCTCACCATGTCCCACTGTGCCCCATTCTTCTCACACCTCTGCCCCACCACTGCCCTATCCCACCTCACCCCTGCCACATGGAGGGGTCCCCTCTGCTGACCTGTCCTCACAGCTGACAGAAGCAGTCCTAGATGTTTGTAGTAAAAGCCAGCTGAGGGCAAAGCTGAGTTGACTTTTATGGGCTGCTGCAAAGCTTCCAGAGGCCCAAGAGTAGTGGAAGATCTCAAATGTGTGGGCAAAGACCCACAGTGGAAGCATTTTCAGGGGATAACAGCCCTCACAGCCACTAGCTAATTAGAGATATGACAATTTGATATAAAAAAACTTTAAAAAAATTAGTAAAGAAAACTACCCCCCCCCACACCAAACCAAAAAATAGTGTGGAAAGCATTTTTTTTATCTCATGTAAAACAAGAGGAGCCAGGTGGTGGTGGCGCACACCTTTAATTCCTGCACTCGGGAGGCAGAGGCAGGAGGATCTCTGTAAGTTTGAGGACAGCCTGGTCTACAAAGTGAGTTCCAGAACAGCTACATGGCATCTCCCTGACTCTGCCTACTACTTTTCTCTATCCCTGTTTGGATTTCCTGCCTGGCTAAACCCTGCCTGTCCATTGGCAGAAATAGCTTTTATTCATCAACCAATAAGATAAACATATGTTCACAACATACAGAAGGACATCCCCCATTCAGTAAGTGTTCTGCTGCCTTCTGAGAAGAGACCTTCAGAATAAGGGGAAAGAAAACCATGAGCACAAAAAGGCACCGGGTTAGGTCTTTCTTGGCCAAGAGTAGGTAGAAAGATGCCACAGATGGGGCCAGTATGCCAGACCCAAGCTGAAACACCAATTGCTGAGCTATCTCAGGGACTGAGTGACCTCACCACCTACTGCTCAGGCCTGCTGCCCCCTCCCTCACTTCCACTCTGTGTCCAAAGCCTTCTCATCCCACACAGCAGCAGTGCACAGTGCAGCCTCATGTGTCCCCAACTGGCATCTCTATAGCTCCTTTTCTAAGGATATGGTGTCCATCCACTGGAGAGCCAGGTAGACATTACTGGGAGACAGGAAGTCCCACTTTCCCTCAGGGTGTCAAGAACCACTGTCTGCATTCAGATCCCTACCACCTCGGTGCTGTGCTCTTTGCACTATCCTGTACTCAGACACATGCAAAGTCTTTCTCACGGCTTGGTATTTAAAAACTTATATGCAATACGGTTGTCCCAGGCATTCTGGTTGCAAAAAAAAAAAAGTTTGCTTTATGAGGTGAAGCAGAGATAATAAATAATGTGTGTGGCACTGAATCCAGAGTTTCTTATAGGGTGGTACATAGTGGGGACCCTGCATTTTTGATTAAGGCAACTAGGAAGTGACTTTGAGTGACATTCAGTGGTCCTTCACTGTCGTAGTTAGGGTGACTATTGCTGTGATGAAACACCATGACCAAAAGCAAGTTGGGGAGGAAAGTGTTTATTCAGTGTATGCTTCCATATCATGGTCCACTACTGAAGAAGTCAGGACAGGAACTCAAACAGGGCAGGAACCTGGAAGCAGGAGCTGATGCAGAGCTGATGCTGCTTACTGGTTTGCTCCTCATGACTTGCTCAACCTATAGAATCCAGGAGCACCAACCCAATGATCTGGGCCCTCCCCCATCAATCACTAATTAAGAAATGCCCTTTAGCCGGATCTTATGGAGGCATTCTCTCTTCTGAGGTTTCTTCCTTTCCCTCCCTTGCTTATATCAAGTTGACAGAAAACTAGCCAGGACACTCTCTGTCTCTCTCTCTCTGTCTCTTTCTCTGTCTCTCTGTCTGTCTGTCTGTCTGTCTGTCTGTCTGTCTGTCTGTCTGTCTCTCTCTCTCTCTCTCTCTCTCTCTCACACACAAATATATCTATCTATCTATCTATATCTATATCTCTATATCTATATAGAGATATAGATATAGAGATATAGATATAGATATAGATATAGATATCTTAAGCTTGATGCAAGCTCTCCCATCTGTGGACATTTATGCTTTTTCCCAGGTTTAACTTAAGTGAAAAGTTGCAATTCGAAGTTTTGCTAAAGCTCAGTGTGGATTTCTGGTTCTTTCTTCAGGGGAGTGGAATTCTGAGCCAAAGGAGACCCGTGTTTCCAATGTACCTGCACTGTGGAAAGTTCGAAGGAGTGGACCCCTCGCCAGCAGGTGAGAGGCTAGCCCTGACGAATCTGAGTTTGGTTTTTGTTGTTTGGCTTTGTTTTATTTGACATTTGAGCTTTGAAAATGTGTCTGGTTTTAAGCTTTATACTATGGTTTTCACTAGATGACTAAGTGCCTCTGGTCTATACTGTCTGTTTATAACCACAGTCTATATTTCCATGAAGAGAGATTTTCCTGTTGATCTTCAAGTACTGTTTTACATACTGAGATTTTTTTTTTTTTAGTAGCTTTTGGGTAAGATGGTCTACTTTAGCTATTTCCCCAAATTTGTCATGTCCTCCTGTTTTTCTAACATTAAAAGGTACTCAATTGCATCAAAATTTTCCTTAGTTTCTGCTGTGATTCCATGTTTGCAGACTGTCTTCACAGCAGATGTTTATGTATGTAAATTTTTCCCAAGTCCTGACTTTGCCAGTGCAGTAATCCACAAGTACTTCATTTGGACGTGTGGGGCGAGCGCAACAGTCGGTGTTTGCATTTAAGCAATTTTTTTCCTGAAGAATTAACAGAACAGTTTGGTATTTCTTGGCTGACTTAAAACACATTCCTATATTATACTGAAGAGTAGCACATTGTTTGCCTCTATTTCTGTTTTTTTTTTTTTTTTTTTTTTTTGTCTGTTCACTAAAGTCTCGCTTTCTGGGCGCTCCTGAGCTAGCGCTGCTGCTATATCTTAACCGCAGACCCCCATGGTTCTCTTTACCCATGTGAGCTTCCATGTCCAGTTTAGGTAACTCAGTGGAGCTTGCAGAACTATGTCGTTAGAGGGTTTCAGTAGAAATTCATTTTATATTTTAAGTGATGCCGTGTAACTTGTGGTTTTGCAACATGTGCAATGAATTTGCATGTAGGGCTGTGTTATGGCTTTATGCTATTTGTGTTTCCTCAGGAGAGTATCGGTGAGTAATGGTAGAGTCTCAGCATCTTTGTTCCTATGTGCTTCCGTGTCATGTGGTCATTCTGAAGCGCCGTCTCGATACTGCTGGTGTGTGCATGTTGTTTTCTTGCTTGACCCATCATGGAATTTGAGAGCACAGTTTGCAACTATTTTCTCCTGTGAAGGAGGGGAGGGTATCTGGATGTTAGCAGGAACCCTAGCTTTTCCGTTTATCCTCAACTCCCTTGGTCCCCACACGGTGACAGGCGATGGGAAAGACGGTGCCTGTGAATTTCTAGCTCTGTAAAGGCCATTATGCAGGGATGGTTGCCCATTTTCCATGTTGAGCCCAAGCCCCTTGTGCCATGTTCTTTTGTTCTTTTTTTCCCCAAGGCAGGGTCTCGCTCCATCCAGGGTGGGCTGGAACTTGCTAACTATCCCAAGAAAGTCTCAAACTCCAGCCATCTTCCTGCCTCGGTCTACCTAGTGCTTCAATTATGGGCATGCCGCCACCAAATCCGAATCCTGTGACTCTTTGAAATGGCATGTCTGTTCCCTGGGACCTCCCTGGCTTTCTGCTAAGGAAGACCAAGAGCAGCAGCCCTGACTCTGTTTACGTTAGGGCTGAGCCCCTGGCAGAGGGAAGGGTGTCCACCAGCCTGCTTGAGTTGGGATGAGATCTGGGGGTCTGACACTCCTAAGAGAGACTCTTGCTTTTGCCTCCACTGGCAAAAGGATTCATAGCCCCGAGCTGGTGGATGGATCGATCCCCTACGTGCAATCTCTCAGGTCTCCTTGCTTTTCATCAGCTGGCCAAACTCTGTCATGACAGCACTTTCAGACCTAACACCAGGAATCCTTTTACTTCCCAGCTTTCAAAACCTGGGGCCATCTCCTCCCCTTTCTCTATCCCAATGATGATGGACCTTTAAAAGAGGCCCTACAATGTCTTTCTGATGGCAACTCAGAGCACAGTTCAATTTCATATCTACATGGCCATCCGTGGTAACCTTCCATGGTCTCTCCCAAGTCAATGCCTGGGTCACACATCAGCTGTAGTCATGCTTTTGGGGCCATGCCACAAGCCTGTTAGCAAGCTCCCTGAAGGAAGAGACTGAGTCATAGCTTTAGCCCTCCCCAGCCCTGGGCTCAGGGCCGGCCATTAACCTGGATATTGGTGGTCAGAGGTAAATAAGACACAGTCACACTGTTAGTTCTCAGTGCTATGGAGTGTGACAGCAGTCAGAGAGCTCACATAGATGTCAACATGTGTGTATTCATGGCAACCCCCATGTTGCCATGAATATTTAAACATAAATCCCTCAGTACAATTGGTATAATGAACAATGCACTCCTGAAAACAAGGATCCCACTTCCAAAACAAGAGGGAACTCATCATGTAGCCTTTCCTTCATGGTCACACCTAACTGCTAAATGTGACGGTGTCTTAGCCTCTGCATGCTCAGTTCAGAGCACCAGAAGAGTTAACCTCCCCTCCCTGCCCACAGAGTCACTTTGGAAGGAGTGAATCAGGGCCACACTGCCTTGTCTGTTCACTGTGCTGGGAGCTGACTCATCTTCAGTCATGGATCTGTTACAATGAGGCAGAAATTCTCTCTTATTGCAGTGACTTTAGCATTCATGTGGGAGCTGCTGGGAGAGGGACAGGAGGAGCAGCTTCACTGACAATCCAGGGAGGGAGAAACCAAGTTATTGGGCTTCTGCTTCCCATGCTTTCACTCTAGGTGTTGTTTGCGTCTATCTTTCTGGCTGAAGAAATCTTCCTTAACTGCAAAGAGATAAATAACGTGTCAGGACTGTATTACCCTCAGTTTACTGTTCAGGGATTTGAGTGGAAGTCTTGAATCCTAACTAGGAAGAAAACATGGCAGGTTTTCACTAAATACCCCTAACACTCGTAACACCCGGTACATGGTGGAAATGCCTGCTAGAAGGAACCCTTAGTCAAGGAGGAAGAAGGGTCCAGAAGGAACCTCCAGTGGATGAGATAGAGGGGCTATCCCCTTTAATTGCCTCCTTAAGATTCCCTATCTTTCTCTACTGGCCTCCCCCCACCTCCAGGAAAAAGCCCTAAAACAGAAAGGTTAATCTAAGTATACATTTTAAGCTTTTAAAGGCTCCATTACAGGACTTATTATGCTAAAAGACACACCTGGCATGCCACGGCTTCTAAGTGTATCAGCCAGACTCTTGTAATGGTTCACTTAAATGCTGTGGCCAGAATTCCTCCCCGTGATTTCTATGTAAATTGGACGCCTCTCACAATTACTGTAATACGTGTGCAATTCCACTTATTATTTCTTTTAACGCTAAAACTTTTATCACTTAACTCACTGGA
Organism: Cricetulus griseus; assembly: GCF_003668045.3. Taxonomy (NCBI): domain Eukaryota; kingdom Metazoa; phylum Chordata; class Mammalia; order Rodentia; family Cricetidae; genus Cricetulus; species Cricetulus griseus. The sequence continues at coordinate 68,568,778 of NW_023276807.1, read as the reverse complement.
CAGAATATTTGAGCCATTTGCAATCATTAGAACAGTTTTGTTTGGTCAAACCCTTGTGGGATTATACTCTGGGAGAGATGAAGTGAATTATATTCATTGCAAGAAAACAGCAATTTTAAATATATAAGGGGCACCCAGAAAATGTTCATTTTCGTGCAAATTCAATATTATATCTTGCTTCTTTTTTTTTTTTTACAGCAGGGTAAGGCTTTTTATCTTTAAGCAATTTATAAAACCCAGCATGGACGGGGGTGAGGCATGCCGTGGAAGATCATACTGATAGTTACTCTGCAGACAGGGAGAGGAGATAGCACAGGGATTTGAGGCAATAGCTTTTTACTTTAGGAGGTTTTCCATATGATCCTGGGGGGAGGTCATGGAGTGTTTGCTGATTTCTGCTAGGTTCCAACAAGGAACATTTATCAACTTACTCCTCACCCCCATCAATGCCATCACCTATCTTCTCCTTCCCAGGGAAGCCCGGGCCAGCTGAGAATGAGTAGAGGTGACAGTCCCCACCCAAAAACCCTGCTCCCTGTGCAGACCTTCAGCAGACATCAAATTTATTCCAATAGATTGGATAACAAAACCAGAAAATGAAGAGACATTGTCGACTGTTGGGTTGATTTTAAATTTTTTTGTGCAAATGGCTATTTAGACATCTCATATGTAGCTTAGATAGATGCTGAGATGCTGCCTGAACCACCCAGGTTGTTGGAGGTAACTTTCCTGTCCTGGTCACTTGAAATGTTTAGTAGCCTGAGAGAGAGCTACCACACCAGCTCATTAGACTATGTGCCTGAGGTGTAAGATAGTGTAGGTATGTTTGTTTTCAACACACAAATGAGGAATTTAAACCCTGAGTTTGACTACTAGCATAAATCCATCTAAATTTGGAGGTCAAGTTTTTAATGCTAAGTAATATAATCTGGGCATGATATTTATTTCCCAAATCTTATCCTCCAAACTTTTAACTAATGAAGACCAGTTGAAAACTTCCAGTTCTCTTGAAGGCCTTAGCATATGGAATAAAAATTAAAGTCCTTTAAATTTGTACTTCTTTTGTTTATTTTTTCTGGTGATATCACCCAAAGAGAAGATATTTGCATTTTCCCAGAGATCAAAACTAAAGTGTTAGCCATTCTATTAAGGTGATGTTACTTCCCATGTTCATAAAAATCACCTTGAGCATATATGATAATCAAAATATGCTGCGCAATATGTAAGCCCATAGCCACATATCTGTGTGGGCTGATGTGTGTGACAGAAGACACAGACAGACAGACAGACAGACAGACAAAGTCTGGGAAAAAGAGAGTTAGTGGTATGCTGGTGCAGCTTCATCTGAAAATTAACTTCTCCGAGTTAATAGTGAGACTACCTCTGCCCTGTGTGTGATATTACGGAGCTGTGGTGCCTCCAGCCTAGAAGAAGCAAATCCCAGCTCACCTCAGTCTGAGTGGGAATCCAGGACATCCTGGCAGTGTCTGTAATGGCATGTCTGGCCGAGTAACCTTGTGAGTCTCTGTCTCTCTCTTCCCCTCCCTCCCTCCCTCCCTCCCTCCCTCCCTCCCTCCCTCCCTCCCTCCCTCCCTCTCTCTCTCTCTCTCTCTCTCTCTCTCTCTCTCTCTCTCACACACACACACACACACACACACACACAGAGCATAATTTCGGCACTTTTTGGAAGGAAACAGTATCTCCAAGTCTTAGATAACGAACTCTTGGCATACAGCAGATGAAATCGGATGTAGCCAGGTCCCATGCTTCACTCCCTTCCTAGAAATTAAGGCAGTGGTGACAGTTAGACTTCTAAAGAGATGCAGATACCCCAAGAGGACTGCATGCAGAAAGAGACCCGAGAGATGGACATTGCCTCCCCACTTCAGATGCAATCATTAGCAGAGACTATTTTATAAATCGCAAATTGATAATGTATTCATGGGACAGTGGAGAAAAGCCAGCCACATTATTTCGCTTTTTCTGCCTGTGTATTTTCGAAGACCTCCCATAGTTAACATTATAATATAGTTAGTGGCTACAAATCACCGGGGCTGATTATAGGAAAGCTGTCAGCTCGCTCGGCTCTGAAAAGGCTGAAGCAAATAGCTTCTCTCTTTGCCATGGAGACTGGGTCTGTTTTTACGGTTACTCTGGAAACCAGAGCTTTTCTGTTGTTAGACCTTTTTAGTTACTTTAGCTATTAAACCCTCTGCTTGAGACAAAAGGAAGGAGGCATGCAGCCACTTCCGCCCAGGGAAATCTCAGGGCTCAGAGATGCAGAACTCAGAGCAGGAGAAACAAAAGCTGACCAACTGGGCTGGGTTGTGCTTGCCAGGGAGGTGGCTGTGCCCTGGATGGTGGGATCATCATCAGGTGAAGAAGGCCTCACCCAGCTCCTGCTGGGCACCGGACTGCCATCCTAGGTGCTGCTCAGAGCCCAGCCTTAATCACATCGTAGTCACCCCTGCACCCACTGCCTCTGATTTTACCATGAACCTGGGTGTAGAGGATTTCAGCATTGAATGCGTGTTCCCAGAAAACAAGGAGGTACTTACAGCTCAGATTCACCACTGGAGAGAATGAGGGTGCACTTTTTGCTTATAAAATAGAATTGGAACCCAAAGTAATTAATATCTTTCTCAACATATTAATAGGACCAAGACCCTCAAAAGAGAATGAATTTGTAGTGTGCAGTCCAGAAAGACTCCTGTAAGCGGGACAAGTTCTCGTCCCCGCTCCTGTCTGCCGTCCCCATCGAGGGACAAGGCATTTTTATACAGGTGGCTGTTTTCTCATTGTCAGTGCACATGTCAGTCTCACCTGTTGGTTACAGTGTTTCCTGCCTAAGGAAAATGAAGAGTCTTTCTTTGAAGAAGCCCCAGACTAAATAGGCCTCAAATATAGACTTCACATGAGCAGTCCCCATCGTGAGCAGTCTTAGCATCCTGACACAGATACTTCTGTCACCGAAGGCCTTGGTGGCAGACTGAGAATTCAATGAGTTTCATTTGAACTGTTAATTGTTAACCCCCTAATTCCCCAGCTAGCTTTCTTCCATCTGCCCATCACCAAGGTTCTGTGGGCTAAACACTTGCTTTGGAAAGTTGCAGCTATGGGCTTGGGGGATTGCTCTGTCAGCAAAGTGCTTGCTGTACACAAAGACCTGATTTTTTAATCCCTCTGCCCATGGAAAAAGTGAAGTGTCGTATGAGCTTGCAATCCTAGGATCCTCAAGGTTTGCCGGCCTGGCAGTCTAGTCTAAGCAGCAAGCCCCAAGTCCCAGTAAGAGACCCTGTTTCAGAAACCAAAGCAGACAGCTTTTGAAAGTGACACCCAAGCTTGACCTCCGACCTCCACACACATGTGTATGCATATGCAAGAGCTTCCTTTATACATGAAAACATACCTACTCACACATGTGCACTTAAACACGCACATTTAAAAAGTAGCAACCAGATTTATCAGTTGATACTGGTTGATAGGAATCAGGATTAAGAAGGGGGCACTTATCTTTTCAATGTACTCGCTGCTCTTCAGTCTTGATCAGTGTATTTCATTGTAATTCAGAGAATTGAAGTGACAAGCAGGGCCAGATCACCTAGGCCATATGCTGTGAGCACAAAGATTTTGAAAGAGGCCCCTTCGGGCCAAACCACGGCCAGCCTGGGGTCTGGGTGAGGCTCTAGATATGTGGGGCTATTTTTAGCCTCTTATCTGGCCAAACAGCAGTAACATAGAGAAAGTTTGGAGCTGAGTGGAGACCTTTCAGCTCATGGGACCAGACGGCCTCTCAGCCCAACCAGGTCAGCAGGCCTAGGGGTGGAGGTCCCTGGGAGCTACTTGCCGGTAAGGATGGTTAGAACAGATCAAGATGACACAAACTCTGTGCAGGAAGCCAAGGTGTTTTCACAGTTCTACAATTTCAATCCAAACCACGTTAATTTCTCTCTGGAAAATTATGACACCTTGGTGAAGTCTACCCCACATTTCAACCCCTATTTGAAGAGAAATCCCGGTGAACACATGCTGCAATGAGCTTTCTAGCAATAGTGGATTCCCTTTGGTTGTAGAAAATTGTGAGCCTCAGGAGACTCACAAAGCTCTCCACTGCCCAGTGCGTGTCACATTTGTCTCGGGACAGCACCCTCCATACAGTCCAGAGCTGTCCAGAGCTGTCTCTTCAGGGCACTGGCATACTGGGTCCTTTTTCTCCAGCTGAGAAGAATGTCAGGAATAAATGGTGACACTGGGAGGCAGACTTTCGACTGAGTAGCTTCTTCATGTGTGTTGAAGGAGGGGAGACCCCCTAATGAGCACACTGCTAACCCTGATGCTGAGAGATGAGATTGACCCAGGCAGTTGTTTTATACTTCCTGACTCTCTTTGCTGCCTCCAGCCAGGCAGGCTAGAGAATTCTAGGGGGGTGTATAAGCCTCCAGCCAGCCCTTTCCAAGATGCTGGGTGTGCATATCTGGCTTGACATCTGTGTTTCTTGGATCTGTGTTGTGTTTCCTATAGATTACTATGTGAGCTATGGCTTTGGGCTCATGACTTATTCTTTCATTTTCACCTTGATACTTTGCCTGACATTTGGCTTGTGGTTATCTGCTTTGTTTCGGTCTTGTTATTAAAATGGCAATTGACTTTTGGTTGACTGTGAGTGAATTCATCTTTCCTGTAACTTCATCAGAGCGTATTGTTTCCCTATGTGAATTCGAGGTCTGCTTCAGAAATGCATATGAATTCTTAATTTGTATTTTTAAAAATTATTGTTGGAAAATGGTTCTGCAATATGAATGTCCTTTGTATAATGTCAGACATAACTCCAGGGGTTTATAGATTAAATGCTGCCATCTTTTATAGATTGCTACTTAAAGTGAATTATGGCTCCTTTGGAACCAGACTTTTCGGAACAGTGGCTTGCCATCTATCAGCCAAAGCACCAGATTTCTGCACGAATTTCCAATCAAATCCACCTGTTCTGTAGGAGGGTTTGGGTGGACTTGAGGGTGGTCAGGGAAGTATGCCAGCACCAAGGGTCCTGCCCTCCAGTGTTCCACTGTTGCCTCAGTCAACTAACAGAGAGCTTTTCCTCCTGGTGACAGCCTGCAAGGCTCACATGAGAAGATTGGCAGGGCATCATTCATGGTTAGTGTGTCCCCTACATTTCATTGCAATTTCACTTTTTGTCAGTTTCTACATCCTCTCTCCAGCTGTACCCCGAATCCCTGGGCCTGGACCTTGTTCTAAGCCTGCCTGGCTCTCCTTCCATACCCATGAGAACTGAGTCACTCATACTTGCCGCTGTGCATACTTAAGTAGAAACATCTCTAATTTTAGAGGACAAGAGATTTGAATTCTAGTCCAACCTTTCCTTGGGAACCCATTGACCACATGGAGCTTTATTTTATTATTTGTAAGACTGGGATGACTTTTCTGCTCTGTCCTGTTGAAGCTTACAAGTGCTTAGTGGCTGGGCATGTAGCGGAATATGATTAGGAAGAGACCCAGAACTACCAGTCTGGCCCCAGGCATGTGAAATAGGATGTAGGGACTGGACAGGTGTCTGCCCTGATGAGTGCATAGCCAAAATGCCAGCCTCACCTTTAAGGGTGTCCACTGGTTCTTGTCCTTGTCTGCCTCATCATGACCCTGCTGAGCAGATCATCTTGTCTATCTGTCACTTATGCCCCGCCCCCACCCCATGCCATCACAGAGCCCTGAGCGACAGCAACCTAGAAATTCATAAAAAGACTTATAGGGGGTGGAGAAACGGCAGAGTTTGTAGATCTTTGATTTCAGTTGCATATTAAGTAATAGGATGCTCTCCGGGACAATAGGGTCTTTCAGATAATGTAGACCATTTATAGAGACTGGTTTTTTTGCAATCTTAATAGAATCCTGTATTTTCTTCTGGCTTTATAATTTGGACAAAATATGTCAGAAATATACAGAAGTGGGTGAGCAACAGCAGCCACAGGTGTGCCAGGTAATCTGCATGTTTCTATGCAAAGGACACTTGATGCCAGGATGGGCAATAGCATTTATCCCTTCCTCCCCTCGACTCTATTATCTGAATAGCTTCGAAACCCAGAAATTATGTGCATTAATAGATTGGTGAATCTGGGGCTGTCTTCGTTTGCCTGTTTGAGCCCTAAGCAATTATTGGGGATGCTCTCTAGGGAACTGCGTTTGACGGCTTGTAGATGCTTTGTTTGTGTGAGTTTTATTTATTTGTGGGAAAGTATACAGCTTTCCAACAACCTCTTTGAGGTCAGTATGGCTAGGAAAGAAGTGCCAAGTTTGGGTTCAAAAATTAGTTTCCAAAGTAAATGCTGCTTCAGGCTATGTGTGGAGGGCAAAGCTGCTCATTGTGACTCGGGGACATTTGCCAGACAGCTGCTGCTGGGGAGGAAACCCCAGACTTTGGTCTCCAAATCTTTCCTACATGTCTGACTTTTTGCTTGCTGCATGCCTTGGGGGATCGTTCCTCCTGAGTCCTATCAATAGAAGTCATTAGTCTCCATACTCATGTACTCTAGTGCACACATGCACACATGAATGCATGAGTGCACATGCCCCAAGCAGGCACTCACCCACACATACAAAGTGGAAAAGGGGGGAAAAAAGAACGGTCTGACAATCTGCGTGGAGTGGGAGCCAGTGGGTCAGCTCAGTGAGAATGTCCCACAATCTGGTGGTCCTGGGGGTATTACGGTTCATGCTAGGGTTTCTGTGAGCCTCCTGCTTCGTGAGAACAGAGCAGTCCATGGAGCTGCTGTCTGGTCCACAGATCTTGCACTTGAGGAGACAGAGGTGGTCCATGGCTCCTTCCCATAAATTAAAAAATGAAGCTGGATGAAGGCACTAAACAAAGCCCAGGGAGTGGAGATATTTCAATTACAGCTATTCTATTTATCGGGCAGCCGCTGTGCTCCAAGAGGCGCTTGGTTCCCTTGTGTTTACACTTTTTCTTACTCTATAGGATTAGGTCTGTTGCACACACAGGAGAGGAAGTCGTTTTATTTTACACAAATCAGCTACTTAAAGTAAATTGAGATATATAGAATTTACCAAGGAAATGAGTGATTTGATGTGAATAAGGAGGTGGTGTGTTGTAAATCAACACGGAGGGCCGAATGGGGAAATTGACAGAGCACTGTAATCACTCCCAACACCCACTGAAGTTATTGATCCAGAACCTCTGTAATCCCCTTCACATAACACAAGCAATTTCATATAATGCCTGTAATAAGGGAGCATTCAAACTCAAGTAGCCATCTGAAGGCATTGTATCTAATGGCGAAGCTGCCTCTGCTGGGGAAGTGTAACAGCCGGAGCACAAAGCGCCATGCCTCTTGCCTTTCACAGGTAACAGCCTCTGATAAGAACCAGTTTTGAAGATAAACAGTTCCTAACGCCAAAGAAAATGAGCCATTAATTGCTGGCTTGCTAAATATGTTGTAAAAGACGTGAGTGGTGGGCACAACATGGGGGGGATGGGGACTGGATTTGGGGTTGATAAACTTCTAGGGTTATCCACACGCCACTATCTGATGTTAATTACAACGGAGGGGAGACAGCTGACAGCCGTTTAGCTACTGGGTCATTACCTCCTTCCCAGGTGCTACCAGGAAACGTCCCCCCAGTTTTACAAGCTCCTTCCCGCACTGATGGATTATTCTGCAGCCTTATCAAAGCTTTGCCAGCTCCTCATTAATATATAGAGCAAGTCGCCCTGTTCTATATATCATTGTCTTCCTCGTGGGGAGGGCCAATCAGTCAGCCGTTATCAACCAGTCAGCAGAAGGCAGCAATCAGACCTGCCGGCAAAGAATCACGGGAGAGCAGGGAGGTTAAATGAGGCTGACAGTCTTGATAATGATGATTATGCTATAAATTGAGATATGATGATAAAGGGAGAATAAAAGACACAATCTGAAGCAATATTTGGTTTAACATGTCTCTCTTTTTCGTTCCTGTGAAATGGCCATAACATTTATCACACCGAACAAGAATGGACATTTAACCACCATGATAAGCCAGAACAGCAGCAGACTGAGGACCCAACAAGCTGTGATTACAATGTCAGGCGCTTTTTCCACTGGTGGAGCAAAAATGGGAGATAGAGCGTGTGTTATAATCATTCATGCATTATTCCGTAGAATGAAAGAAAGTTGATCTATTCTAGAAACGTCTTTCAGCCTTCTAGATGGAAAACCAAAGGAGGCAGCTAATATATTCTTCTGCTCCCAGGATCATTTTTATCAATGAAACAATAGGAAGTTAGTGATGGTCCCTCCCATCGTACGGTACAAACGCATGTTTATTAGTTAGTAGTTGCTTCATGCTGCCGCAGGCAGCTCCAAGCGGCTCCTACCCTGCTGGATTTGAAAGCCAGGTGGTGTCACATCTTACCAAGTGGTCCCATGTGTGATTCTGCAGTAAAACAAGAGTGAGTGACAGTTTCCTTTGCTTTTAGAAATTAAGAAGTTAAGAACCAAAGATGAGGCCGGACAGGGTGTTAAGCTGCCAATACGAATATGTCTTCAGGCAGGAGGCTGTAACTGCTGAAAGCTGGAAAAAAATTTTGACAGCTCCACAGAAGATGGGAAAATGGAAGTTTCCTTTCCCCAGGCTCACGTGCTGATCCTTTATACTTCCTGCATGTATGAGCTGCTGCTGTCACCCACTCACAAAATAATCTCCGTGGGCATAGGCTGGTGACATGAGCTATAAATTCCACAGTCTGATGTGTATCCACAGTAAGGACTATTTTCGTTTTGGTTTTATTTTCAGTTTTCAAATGGCATCATCAGGAATGGACGGGAGGAAACCCTGTAGTTCCCATCTCTCTCTCTCTCTCTCTCTCTCTCTCTCTCTCTCTCTCTCTCTCTCTCTCTCTCTTCATTTTGTCTCTTAGCTAGGAAACAAAATGTTACAGATGGAAATGATTGCTTGGGTTTAAGTTTTGGCGGGGAGAAGCTGGGGTGGGGTAAGAAGTTGAGTGCTTTATTTGTCTCTGCACTTGCAGGGCTCCTATGCTCTGCTTGTGACTGCTTTTTAGTCTACCGAGGTGCAGATTCATCACCTTCAACATTGTTTCTGACTCCTCACCAGAGACAGGACTGTGAGTGCCATAGAGCACTGCCAGAGTGTGCATTACATGCCAGTCACACTGGCCTTCCACCTGGAACATGATAACCCAAGGTCTCCAGATTTACTCATGCTGTCCCATGGGACACTCACCCTCAGTTGAAAGCTATCGATCTAAACTGCCATGGCTGTCCATGAGCTGGAGCCTCATTTCGGTGACGCCCATTGTCGTCCTTCTGTGGTGTCTTGTTCAGCTACAATGAAATGATCAGATGTGCTTTGGGTATAGAACATAGGGCCAACTTCCTCAGGATATGGCATCAGCAACATTATGGACAAATATTCCTAAAATTATTGCTTCTGCTTCTGACTGGGCCACAGGACAGAAAGTGTCCTGCCTGTTTATTTAGACGAGGGAAGAGGTCACCAAGGATCTCCATGGCCTGTCAGTGACACTTAGCTGGACACGCTGTGACACTGATGTCTCCCTAGGGGAAGACCTGAAAGTATTGCTGAGACCCAAGGGCACACCTCAGCATGGGAAATGACATGTTTCATCTACATACACGGCATGCCTGTCACACACTGAATGTGCTGTTACATGATACACATAAGCAGGGACTTGTTCTCAGAGCCCCGTGGTGGTTCTGTTTGGTGCCCTGTCTTCCCAGAGAGCACACCTGTATGTGCTCTGAGGAAGCAAGCAGAGCAGCTTCTTGTTCCAATAATGGCCTAGAGCTCTTGGGGGAGGGAGTAAGTATACATACCCTTTCCAATGCCCCTTCCATCTCTAAGACTGTATCTCTTTTTCAGAACATATTAAGTCTGGTGGAAATAGGTCAGAGAAACCTGAAAAACAAAAAAACACTTTTCTTCACTTCTTCAGGACATTTCTGTAGTGTTTAGAGAATGGTCCTCTACCTGGAGAGCAGCCCCCCCCCACACACACACACACACACACACACACACACACACACACACACACACACACACACCACACACACCAGACGGCCAGCATGTACACACAGGATATAGCCTGACTTACAGAGCCCGCAGGGTGTGTGTACACACAGTGGGGACAGAATGCCTCTTATTTCTAGTAAACAGAGTCATGATTAGAGAGCTGGTACTTCTGAGACCTGTGATGTGTCTGTGCGTCTGGTGTCCTTGCTATCTGTGCTCCATGGGGCTCAAGAGCCCTTCCAATCTGCCTTTCATCTTACATATCATGGATGGTTTATCATTAGGTGGTCAGTTCTAGTTTTGGCAAATAAGCCAGGGGCAGGGAAAAAATTTGCTCCTTAGTCTGCTTTATTAACTTTGTTTTGTTTGCTGGGGCCGGCTCCATATTGCCTCTAGATAATCACGCAGCACAGGTGTCTCCCGAGGGTGAATGGAGGCTTTCCCAAGACCCCTGCTCCCTGCAGCAATGATTTGTACCTCTGGCTGATTGTCACTAACGGAAAATGAGAATGAGAGACATTCAATGCAAAGTAATGTGTGCTATACAATTACTGGATTAATAATTTTATTCCATTACTGTGCAGGGAGAGAGGACATCAGCCCGGGATCTGCAATTCTAGTATATTTCCAAGCGTCCTGTTAAAAGAGTGAGCAAGGGTCAGGAAACTTAATTATGCTATAACTAGATAGAAATTGCCAAGTGATAAAAAGAAACATCCAGACAGATTCAGCAGGAAATTACAGCCTTAATAATATAGCATAATGCCCACTTCTATACAATTATTGGAGAGGCCCTGAATGGTTCAGAATAGCAGGCTTAGGTTCCTGGTAACTACAAAATTCCCACTGAAAGTGACATTGCTCATCCTTGCTGTAAATATTTTTTTAAAATAAATAACACAATTATTCACTGATCCAAAATCTTATGCTCACTGCTGACCAGATGACACCACGACCACACTGGCATTCTGTAGTGATAGGTGAGAATGCTGGATTAGGAGGAGAGGCATTTAAATTTGCAAATTAAGTTTCTGGCACAAATATCTCTATTCATTTAGTCTTTCATTAAATTTTTTTTGAAAGTGTGTGCAGATTCACTGCTCCAAGGAACACTGGTGGGCGTGGACCACACTGCGTTCAGTCTCCACACTCCTGCTCTTCAGAGAGATGGTGTGTCTTTAATATATATATACCTGGGGGAGGAGGATTAAGGATGAAGGCTGTTTAGAAAGGGGGCGATTGGTGTTTCTACGAATCCTCGGGCAGGAGGAAAAGAGAACTTTCTGAGATGGAACTGTCAGCAGCTGAGAAAGGAGCTGTTATATCTGCAAACGTGACTCGATGTTTTGAAAACCAGAGCCCTGCCACACACAGCCCACCGCGGGCACGTGATGCTGCGGCCTCCCCGTCTGCTATGTTTGGCCCTGCTTCCCTCTGTCTGCAGGAGGGGAAAGTCATTTTTTCCTGTCGCCCAGGAGAGCCCAATGTTTCATTTTGTATTCCAGGGATGCAGATTAATCAACGCTGTACCCAGAGATGGCTGCCCTGCCCAGAAATCTGCCTATCTGCTTTGCTGTGCATCCCCGAATCTAATTTCCTACAGGAACCGATATTAATCACCCTGTTTAAACAGAGGGGATTTGGGGTCTAGACAAATGTGACATTTGGTTCTGCAACTTGCAGAATATTTTTCTTCCTTTCTTTCCAATTTAAAGAGACAATGGCTTTAGCAGCTTCATCTTGAACAGCCACTGCTGAGGTGTTTTATTTGTACTTGACACTGGTTGTTTTGGACAGTGACAGTGAACCCAGATTCCTGCTACTTGTACTTGAGGAAAATGGGAAATAGGTTTGGAATTGGGAAGTTTGTACATTTTGCTAGTGGTGACTTGTCTCATTTATCTTTGGCACTAGAGTGAGGAAAAACGGCCGTTTTAAGACAGCCCTCACCCCTCTCCTCACGTATTATGCATGGAGAAGTTACATCCATCAGCTGCCGGCACCTCTGCCAGGAGTATTTGGCGTATTTTATTCTGGCTGCCTGCAGTACAATGGAAGAAACAGGAGGCAGACGAGACACTTGCTTAGAAAAATGTGCCGGTGTGCCTGGAGCCGCTGCCAGCTGGAAGGACAGCACGACATCAGTCACCCCAGATCTTCCGTTCTTGTGAAAGCAGAACCAACCATAGCCAGGATTTTGTTGAGATGTGTGCCTGGGCCTCTCCAGACACCCAAGTTAATTCAGGTTGGCATTGCTTCTGCAGGGCCATGTGCGGTGGCCCTGGGGATGGGAATAAGAGGACAGAGAATGTCAACAAGGCTGTGCTCCCCTGCAAAGGAGCCCTGGGGACCCTGAGTCCCAGGTAGCACTCTGAGATTCCCTAAGCTGGTGTCCCCTTGAAGAGACAAATATCCACAGGTTCTATGGGGTTCCCCTCAGAGGTCTGTCCAAAACTCATCATGGACCTCCTGCCATGTTTATCCATATATCACCCCATCATGCCCAAGTTGAGGATAGGTCCCCACAGGTCGGGTAGCATGACCACCTCTTCCAGCAGAGTAGGACAGTGCTTCAGAGAAACAAGGCACCACTGGCCATCAAGAGACAACCAGCGGCAATAGCAAAACTCCTGGGGTCTCCTTACTAAGCTAAAAATGCCATTTCTCATGTTCAGAATTTTCTGCCTTGAATTTGTTTATGCCACTATACTGACACTAAGAGTTGGTTTCAGAGTGTGTCCATCTAAAGAAAGGCATCCACAGGAGGTACCGGCAAGTGCCCCGTATCCCCATTGAGAGGTGACCAGAGTTCCGTTACTCTTCCTAGCACCTGAGCTGCTTCCTGAGCCTGACGTTAAATCACCAGGGGAATCTCCACAGGCACATGGAGACTTACATGGTTTATATCTCTGTGTTAACGGAATTTTGTTTGACATCTTAAAGGTCCCAAGTGGTTTTAAAGGGCATGATTATTGGACTCTGTGTTTTACTGAGAAGTGGCAAAGTACCGCTCTGGACTATGTGCTTTATTTATGGAGAAATGGCTGGGTCCTGTTCCATTCCTTGTTTTGAAGTCTTGGTGCCAACTCAGCAGTCAGAGTTGTGCCTTCGCTGGTTTAACTTTAAGTAGGAAAGCCTTGGATAAGCCTCCTCTTAGAGAAAGAGGAGCCTGTATAATAGTGAAGAAACTGATGAGATCTGTTGCAGGCTCCGTGCACCTGCCCAGAAGTGTGAACAGGGCTATGAGCTCAACAGTGCCTTGCTAATTAAGGACCCGAGTCTGAGTTGGTGTCGACACTTATTTTCTGTCAAATTATTTTGAAGGGAATAATTTTCTTTTGCCCTGACATCCTGTCTGGTATGACTTTTTCTGAGATGTGAACAGCTCCATTCAAGTCTAACTTCTGAACCAGTGAGTCTGAATTTACTTACAGAAGTATGTACAACTTGCAGACAGCTACACTGCTGAAGACAAGTCCTCCCACCAGTGACCACTGATGCTAATAAATCCTTGGAGGGGTTGGGGACTCATGACCCCTCCCCCTCCATGGTGTGCATTAATGAGCCCTGTCTTAGCTGCTGAGAAGTCTAGAAGGCAGCACCCATGGTTGAGTCTCAACTGGAAGACAGCCATCTGTGGCACTGCCGCAGAGACCCACACATTAAGAGTGTTAAAAGCTGTGTGAGTCTTGGAAAATATCCTTTGAATTATAGTAAGTTCATTCACTTACTATAGGCCGTGCCTCCAGCTCTCTATACTGTGTCTGACAGAGCCTCACATAGGCACACACACTTACTCTTGAGTGGCCAGCGGTGCCGCTGCTCAGCCAAACCCTCTTTGGTAGCCATGAAGGAGGTTGATTGAAAACACCTGTGGCCATGTGCCCTGTGGGGAGGAAGATGGAGGAGTAACCTCAGATCTATTGTTAACTCCCTGTATCTCAGAATGCCAAGGAGAGAGTGCATGTGTGTGGTGTGCATATCGTATGTGCATGTGATATATATATATATATATATATAATATATATATATATATTATGTTTGTATATTATGTGTGTATGCACACATGTATTCTGTGCTAATATGAATATATATGCATGTGCTATATATACACATATGTATATGCATTCATGTGTATTTTGTGTATGTGCATATACATGCTTGAGAATATATGTGTGTTTGTGATTACATACATCTGCATGTATGAGCATGTACATAGTTATATGCTTGTTTATACCTTCAGGATCAATAGATCCAATCTCCTGCATAACAGGGTTTGGCAGTCCCTCTGCAATCTTTGTCTGGACTTCCACTAAGAACACCCACCCAGGACATCTTCTGTATCTTTGCCCTGTTATTGAGATACTTTGTAAGCATGAAGTCATATGACCTTGGTGGCCCTGTTTAGAACACCTGTGCCACCCCCAAGGCTTTTCCTTGAAGTTCCGTGATATTGTAGGTGGGTTTGGCTCCAGGTGAAATTGTAGAGCTTGCATCCCAGCCTAGGTTCCTAAGTAGGCCAGTTCCAAACCTCCCTGGGGCCTCAATATCCTGGTGGGGCCACTATGTCAGACACACGGTCCCACTCATCCAACACATACTGAATGTCTGAATGGCCTGGACCAGTAAGATATAAACAGGACTGGCTCTGCCTCAGAGCAGCCTCAGCTGTCAGAAGGGCTCAGATCCCATGGCAGGGCTGTTAGTGAACTCACTCAGTGCCTGTGCCCATCCGTGTGGTGTGGACATACTACGGTGATATCACCAAGCCCGCCATAACACCGTGACAGCTGATATTCCTCAGGCTCCTATCTGTGCAGGTGTGGTGCTAAGGCTGGTGTTCAAGTCACCTACCTCTTGGTGCAGCAAACAATCTAGGAAAAGGGGAACTGCAGTCCAGGCAGTGTGACACCTGTAGTTGCTAGGAAGTGCCAGGCTGTGGCTCAAGCTGAGCCTTCAGCTGTAGAGCTGATATATCCCTACTAGCATTTCCTTTCTGCTTTACATGTTGCTGAAATTAAAGCAGATATGAAAGAAGAGGGGGCCTGAGAGGAGTCTCATTCTTAGCTCAGAGGAAGGTGAACGAGTGCTCTGCAAGTTTGCACAACTGACCGGTTGGTTAATCTTGACTGGGTATGTAAGCCTTCTGCACCCCAGGTCCCCATCGCAGGGCAGTAGCCTTCCCCATGATAGAGGTGAGTGAGAGTGATGAGTTGAAGGCTGTTCTTTGGACAGGTGTAGCACTCACATCCAAATGCCCCGGAATGTTGAGGCTGCACTCCTCACTGGAGCCCAGGAGGAGGTAAAGACAGAACTCATGGAGCCGTTCAGTCTTCACTTTCTCATTCCTGGCACTCTATTGATTTACCCAGAAGCTGCGAGATAGCCCAAGCTACAGATATAGGGGAATGCATGTCAGAAGAAAGGCAACTGACGGTAGATGTCAAATATTAAACCCTATCTGGTTATTACCTAGCATATGAGCCATGGAAGTAGCTTAACAATTGCAGCCGTGATTGACTAGGTGGGAACCCAAATCCTAAACATCCAGTGTAGAAGGGATAATTATAACACATTAGCACCTGCTTAGACAAGATTGACAACCCCAGTCTAACATCTGCCTAATATCACTTTCATACTTTCATGCATTTTCCCTTTTGAATGGAGCCACATAAGATTTCCTGAAGAATAACAATAACACACATCTATGTTATTCATTCATGGCACTCCAGCTGCGTGTTTTCTTTGGTCACGGCTTCCTGCTGGCACTTTTACAAGGAAATGAAGTGCGTGGGAAGGGGCTCTGGGACCTAGGCAGGCACCATGGTGAAATGTCTCTTAACAGAACTGTGTTCTTGCTAATCCTGATATATTAAATGAATCCCAAAGCATGATGGGTGATATTTAGTTACTCAATCTAATAAACATTCACACATATATGCACATAAATGTCTGTATTGTATGTGTGCAGATCAAGTTGAAAGTCGAGCGATCTTCTGTCCCACAGTCAGAGCTGGGAGCTCACAGGGAAGTGGGGTGCGTGCTGGACTAAAGGCACAACACAGCCACCATCCATTTTCCTTCTATTCAAAGACTATTCTAGAAGTCTGTTGAAAAAGGGAGCTCTGTCTTTTGGTTGGGCTCTGCTTCCCAAATACTTTGATTAAAGGCATGTACCACCAGGCATGCCTTTATGTATGAGTTTATAGGTTTTCTACAATACAATCTAATGACTGTTTTTTCCCTTCTTTTGTATATGGGTGAGTGGGTGATGTGTGTCTATGTCTGTGTGTTCATGTGTGTAGACACGTAAGTGTAAGTGCACACACATGTGTGTTGAGGCTCAATGTTAAAAGTAGGTATCTTCTTCAATGGCTTCCCACCTTGTAGATGAGGCAGCATCTCTGGTTGAACCTCCAGCTTTCTGTTACAGTTTCTTTCCAGCTTGCTCTATGGATTCCTGTCTCTGCCTTCTAAGCATGGAGATTATAGGCAGGCCTCTGCATCCACTCAGGATTTTTGTGGGTTCTGGAGATCTGAGCTCCAGTTCTCATACTTGCTTACCCACACCCTCCAAAGGCATCTCCCCAACCCCATCGTTCCTGTCTAATGGATTCTAGCCAGAAACACTCCCGCCAAACCTTGAGTCAACATTTTCTTCTACAAGTTTCACATTTTACATTTGGGCATGAGATCTGCTTTGAATGAATTTTGGATGAAGTGGATGTGTGTGTCAATATTTACTTGTGCAGATATTTCCAATATTTCAGACCATGAGAAAAAGCCTGCCCCTTGTACACAGCCAGATGCCTGTGCTCCGTGGATGCAGCCCAGGGCTGATCAACACTCTCTCCTTTGACCATTACACCACACTGTCCTGACCACCAGCTTGGGTGGCATGAGTTCCTTACCAGAATTATCTTTGTATTGTAGTTTCAAACTTTAGAATCAGCTTGTCTATTGACACAAACCCTTTCTGAGATGTATTTAATGGCTAGAGTTCACCAGAGTGGCCAGACCTGCTAATCAGGAGCTTCCTTCGTGAGCAGTGAGTCCCTGTTCATTTATGAAAGAACTTTTGATTTGTCACGAGCACATAATGGATCTTAGTTCTGTACTTAGGACCTCATATTTATGCTGGTAGGGCCTCACACAGTAGGCAAATGGCTACCACTGAGCTATATGGCCAGCCCTAAAAATCACTTTAAATTTTCATATTGTGTTAGTATGGAGAACTCAGAAGGACCCCCCAGCTGCCAGGGATCTGGGTAGGGATTGAGGGAGCAAGCAAAGGTGAGTCACGACAAGATGTCTGCAATCTGCTGCTACTGTAAGCAAGTGGCCAAGTATCCCCCACTCTTCCATTTTTTTCCATAAAATGCCCCCAGACAAGTGTCAAATGACAGTGAAAGTAGTGATCACTTGACTGCCGAGGAGGGGGCACCCTGAACTTGGATAGTGCTCTGTGGCTGTGTTGGGAGGGAAATGGAGAGGTGGAAGGGGTGGAATACCATGACCTGCAATGGATTCTACCTGGGCCACAATGCAAATGTATGGGCGTGGCCAAGACCTTCAGTCACATCTCCAGACATGTCTGTCAGTGGATCCAGCCTCCTTGTACATCTTCTGTCCATCTCCTGAGTCTTTATATTTTTAAGAATTTTTTTTTCCAAGAAAGAATTTCTTCTTCATTTCTGGAATATGCTCTTTCTAGGTTCAGAATTCCAAGCTGGCACTTCTTCCTTTGGGCAGTTTAAAGCTCCTCATCGTCTTCTTGCCCCGATTTCTGTACCCACACCTCACTGCAGCCACCTTCCCTGGCAGCCAATCACATTGCAGTTCCCAGTTTCTAGCTCTGTTCCCTACTGTGGCCCCCTACTATGGCCGCCTTCCAGGTTCTGTGCCCATTTGCAGCCCTAGTGTGTGGTTTGTTTTGTATTTTACTTCAGCATCACCTTGCCTGAGATTCTCTGAGCTTGGTGGGGCCTTAGGTGTGCCATGGATTTTTGTCCTTTTGAGGGCTCTCAGCTATAATAATGTCTGATGTTTCTCTAACCATGTTCTGCTTCTGACATTCCAATATCCCTGTCTCCAGTCCTGGACTGAATCCACAGCTCTGCTGCTCTGTGATTTCTGACTTTTTTCCTGTTCTGTCCCTCTGTATTCCTGCCTCAGCAGCTCCATCAGGCAGCTCCATGGTTATGCCTCTTTCCTGCCTGCTTAAAACCTGCTGATTTGGAGCCCTGAGAGCATTGCTGGTGTGTGCCAGTTTCTGCTTGTTTGTATTATTCCTAGCATTTCCACTTTGCTTTTACTTACATTTGCTATTTCCTTCCTGAAATTCCCCTCTGGTATTGCACATGGCTTTTTAAAAAAGTACTTATTTGTGTGTGTGTGTGTGTGTGTGTGTGTGTGTGTGTGTGTGTGTGTGTGTTTGATGTTTGTGTGAGTGTGGGTGTAAACATACCACAACACATATACAGAGGTTAGAGAACAACTTCCAGGAGTTGTTTTTCTTTGCATCATGGGATCTGGAGCTTGAGCTCAGGTCAGCTTGCATGGCAAGATGCTTTTCCTGGCTGAGCTGTCTAAGATGCCTGCCTGTATCTGCAGTGTGAGGTGTGCAGCAGTCTGTAAGCAGCTGGGTGGATGCAATTGCCTGAGAGCAGCACAGGTCTTGAAGCCAGGCCAAGCTCACCTAGGAGGTGGACAGAGCAGGTTCTGCGCACTGGCCTTATTTAAGAGAACCCAAAGAGGGTGTTCAGCCTCCTCATCTGTCCCGATTCCAGCAGTTTGGGTATTCTGTCTGCTGCAGCTTCATGGTGGGAGAGCATGTGGAGGAAAGACTTTTGGCTGTGTCTCCCTCCCAGTTGGGAGACATGCAGGCTCCTGGGTCTCTCTTGATGTTGCTTTGACTGAGCTCCTGCCCCTCGTGGCTGCTCTCACAGATATAGTGAGTGGTTGCTGAGCACCGAGGCTGTGTATTGCCTTTCCTAGCCTTTGTTCCACAGTAGAGGAAAGATCCTGAGCGTTCAGTGTCTCTGCTGCCTTGTGGCTGCTGCTGCTGTCTGCTGAGCTGTCTTAGCTAAATGCTGATTATTTTCTCACCCTGTTAAGCTCATATTCATCTTACTAGGATTGTGTTGCATCCCTGTATCCTAGGGATTTTCTGCACAGCCATGAGACAGGGTCTGAACCCACCAGGCTGAGCCAGGGTGGAGCTGGAACCCTGGGATTATTGGTGGTGACTATGCTGGGGCAGAAGCAAGACCAGATGACTTGAGAAGTTGGGCAGTCGCTCAATGTAGAGATGTGAAATCATTCTACATTCTTGGTGACTGCTGCAAGCAGCAAGCCCCTGGGGTGTGATGTCCACAGGCTAGTCCCTTCATGTCCCTCCATCCTGCAGAGCAGAGGTCTACCAAACATTGTTTCTCATGACTGGGTCCTAAGGGCCCATCACAAACATTCTATGCGCAATCATTTCACAGTGTTGGCTTAACTGGGCTGTCCCTTTGGTTAGTAGGTAAATGGGTCTGTGTTAATAAAAAGTATGAATGGAAAATTCCAGAAACAATTCACCAGCTTCAGATGTTTCTTATTGAAGGATACAGTTATAATTATTTTATTGTTGTTGTTTCCTTCTTCCCTGCTGATTTGTGCTATACAGGTGTAGGTCCAGCAGCTTCTCTGTACTCACATGGCTCACCACTTCCCAGAGTCTCAGGATCCACCGAGGTCTCGGTATGTGTCCCCATAACTGGGTGCACTGCATTGGGCTGCTGTGCTGCTCAAAAAGGAAAAGCTAGAACAGTGTGGCCCACATCCACTGACCTCTAGTATTTTCTTTAATTGTTTTTCTAAAGAACTTATAATTTACTTAATGCCACAAGTGATCACAAATGCAGCCAGCAGAAGAATGAGTGCCTCACTCACACAGTCAGAAGAACTGGAGTTGGACAGGCTCCACCTGACCTAATCTTGAGGAGTTATTTGCTGTGGAATAAGCCTGTCACTGAAGGACACACCAGTGCTTCTCTGCTTCTCTGTGGTCCCCAGAGGAGCCAGCTCATAGACAGGAAGTAAAATGGGATGTGACCAGGGCTGCAGGCCAGCTGGACAATGGTGCTCACTGGGCAGAGGGAGCTCTGTCTGGGAAAATGAGAATGGAGAATGTTCTGGAATGTGTGGGGTGGGGGAGTGAGTGGATTTTGTGCTTGCATTGCACATTTAGAAATAGTTCAAATGGCAAGTTTGCCCATGAGTGTAATAGCCCAGGAGAGCCCTGTCAGGCTCAGAAGTGCTTTCTCTCTCTCTCAAGAGGTGTCTATTTGCCTCACAGGGTGCTCTCCCAGGCGATGTAATTCAGCTCTGATTTAGAAAAGAAGTGCACGTGATGATGTTTCTCGGGCTATTCTGCTCAGATTTTGTTCTAAGATATCCTGAGAGTGGTCTCAGGCTTGGATTATTGCTTTGGTGTAGGAAATATATCAAAACGAGATAGGATGGGGGCTGGGTAGGATCACAGGGTCTCACTTTGTGACCCCCTCCTCCATTCCATCTGTAGGTCTTGTCTCTTCTGTTGCCCAGGTAAAGGGGGAGGAGTCTTGTCAGGCAAGGGCTTTCTTCTACCAGTTCTATTAGGAAGGTGTTCTACACAGAATCCCCAACAGTCTCTGCCTTCAAAAGAACATCCAGGAGACCCGGCATGGTGGCACCATCTCCTCCTGGGCAGGGCCAGAAGCAAGAACAGTCCCAGGCTTTCTTCACTACCCCTAGGCAGTGTGTGGAGGTGGGGAGGGGGGTGGACTGTCATCTGATGGATGGCTTAGCTCCTGGTGAGCCTGCTTGTTTATCATGAGCACTTAACTGCCATGGGTCTTGTTCAAGAGTGGCCCTGGTGGTTTGTCACACATAAAGTTGCTAAGTGAAACTGTACACCCGTGCTGTCTACTATCCCAGCACATTGCTAGAATTTGCCAAGTTGGCTAATTTTATCTTCCTTTCCAGAGGTCTGCTCATATCATATGGAACTCAGCCGAATCCTGGTGTGCTCAGTGTTCTGGCTGTGATCATACTTGGAAACTGTAGCAAGTGATGTGTAGGTTATGAGGGCCAGAGTTGGGGGACTTCAGCCCACAGTTAGCATCTTTGGGATTAATGTCTGTTGACTGTATTACGTAGCCATCCATCAAGGTGCACCTCACTGGAAGCAGCCTTGGGTCTTTGGGAGACACAGGTATCAGCCTGCTTTGCCAGTTTAGTCCTTGCTCCATTGATAACTATTATCTCTAGTCCATTTATTAATTTACCTTGTGCACACTTTTTGAGCTAGATCAGACACCATCCTATGACTCAGCTTGTGGTTTGTGTGTATCCCAGGATAGCTACCAATGCCACCCAGCCCTTCTGAAGATGAGCACACCATAACTTAGCATCTGCAGGATGTACACTCCTGTCATAGATGAAGCATTACAAATGTGAGATTTAGTATCTCAGATAATCCAACGAGAGACACATGGCGTTGTGATAAGGGCCATCTCAGCAGGGAAGTGCATGGGCCAGGGTCATGAAGCCTGAGCCCCAGGAAGGACACATTCACCATCTTCCCCAGTGTGCTGGCTGGGGTGCTCACCTCTCTGTTCCTCATCCAGCTACCTGGATGTCTCAGGCCAGTGGAAGGGAACTAGAGGAATGCATATTGCTGTAAAGATGAATTGAAATGTGATAATGAGAAGTCTAGAGTGGAGCTGTTCAATCTATCGCCGTTATCTGCCACGTTGCTCCATGAAAGCAATTGCTTTACCAATCTAGAAAGCTGGAGTGGCTCGGTGGGTGATAATTGACCAGGTTTGTATTTCTATTCACGGGTTTTTAAAAAGAAAGCGAAGTGGGCTGTGTCCAAGTGCAGCATTTCATTGTGTTAATGAACGTGATAATCAGGTTTGGATGTACAACCCAATGCCTCCTACAAATAGCATGGTGGCCTAACCTGCTGGGTGCCTGTAACCTTGTAAAACCTCAAGCCATTGTCCCCAAATTACTGCATTCATTGTACCAGGATTACTTTAACTGTATCCAACTAGAATGATTTGTTCCAAAAGAAAGTTCTAAACAAAGAGCCATGTAAGGAAAACACATCGGCCTTCTTTCCCCCTTCCTCCCCTCTGAATCCACACCCTAGGGGTTTGAGCACAAGGATGAAGACTTCCCTGAAGCCCTCAGGAAGGGGACTTTCTGAACTTGGTATGCTATCTGCCACTGCAGGTGTCCAGGACTCATTTTGTGAGGCAGCCAGGACCTGCTGCCCACCAATTGCAGAATTACTCCAACACCTGCCCATTTTAGCTGGGTCTCCAACAAAGTGCATGCTCCTCAGGGAGATAAAAGCTTGAAATGGCCCTTGGTGAAGGACATTAGGCCTAAAACGTAGATGGACCCTGGTTTGAACTTTGTCTCTGTTGAACATCTGCTCTCAGAGAGACCTATCTTCCTCAGTTCCACTGGAGGGAGAAGGCAGCTCTTCTGCCACACGGCCTTGTGATGAAGATCAGGGACAGTGGGCTTTCTACATCTCAACAGCAATAGCCCGTGGATTAATAATAGTAGAAGGAAATTGCATCTACACTGAACACAACCAGCCTCTTTCTGTCTCTGTTCCCTAATAGGGACCCCGAGGCAGCTGTTTGCACAGAACTTGCAGTGAGATTTATTTGTAAGTAACACAAATCATTTAAGGGTGGGTAAAAGGATGTGAGGAGCATGCCCTAGTGTCTTGGTTTCTTTTCTGTTGCTGTGATAAAATACTCTATCAAAGGCAACTCAAGAGGGAAAGGGTTTATCTGAGCTCACATTCCCTTCCGGGTTTCAGTCCATCATGGAGAGGAAATCAAGATGCCAGGCGCCTGAGAGAAGACTCAAGAGCAGAGAGCAATGAATGCAGGCACACATGCTGGTCCTGTGCTTGCTTCCTCCACATTAGCCAGGCCAGAATTCCCTGCCCAGGGAATGCTCTCACCCACAATTAACATGGATCTTCCCACATCATTCAGTGTAATCAAGATGATCCCTCACAGACATTTCAGTGGCTAGCCTCATGCTTGATAAGCCTCACAGGTGTGCCAAGACTCCTAGGCTGACAGTAAACCCACTATCACAACTACACACCTTTTTACACCAGGGACCTGAGCATCTACAGATGTGGGGACCCATGGCGCCTGTTCTGGAGACAACCATCCATGGATGCAGAGGGTACTTGGATTTCCTGAAAAGTAGCTGGCCTTCCAATAACAATAATGTGTCTTATTCTATTAATATGCTCCCATCTATTTGCATAATCCATTTGCATATATATCTTCCTTAGGGCTTGCATTTTGGAAATTCACTTTTCAGAGCACAGTGTAGTGAAGCGTGTAACTGAAGCGCCTTCCTGGGAAGGATGGGGGCCCGTTCTTTGCCATTGACCTATGTGGGATATTTGAATCTTTCTCAGCAATGGTTTTCTGGGTGGCAACTGTGTCTCTCACCCCAGGCTGTCCTGAAAGGATGAAAATTACCAGGGAACATGTCACACAAAATGCAAGAATATTTGAATATTCTCCATAGCCTCGTGGCATCTTGAAAACTGTGGTCAGGGGTCCCATTCTAAGCCCTTGCCTACCTAGGATCTCTCTGCCCTGTTGGCTGTGCTATGGTCCATGCTGCTCTCCAGGGAGGACCCATGAGGTGGAGGGAACATGGACACTGGCAGTGATGGCCATTGTGTTCCTCTCTGTATCTTCTTGGGTGGCCCAAGTGCAGCCTTAGACCTCTGTGCTTGTGGTTTAGAAAGATGGGCAAAGGGAAAGAGAGTGGGAAGACCTTGCAGCCTCCACATGCAGGGAGCAGAGAGCACAGGGCCGTGCTGGCAACTGATCATCTGCTCTATTTCTATGACTCCTATCACCATGGCATCGAAAAGCCTGGCAGCTCCAGGCTAAAAACAGAAGCCGGGGGTGGGGGGAGTGTGCCCTTCCTGACTCCAGATCATCTGGAGTTACGTTCTCCAGGAAACAAAGAACACACGCTAGCTGGCTGCCTCTCTGACCCTGTGGCTTAAGAAGGAGCTGCATATGGCGGCTCTAGCCTAGGCTCCAGTGATCAAGCAGCCCTTGTAAGTGTCAGATCCTGCCTGGAGCATGAGACCCAGGAACCTCACTCCATCCACCTATATCTAGAGTCCACTAAGAGCCCAGATGCCGAGACTCATGGGACTGTCCTTATAGAGGCTCCCGCTGACTCTGGTGCCATCAGGAACCTGCTGTGACAAGATGAGGTGTGCTGAGACATTGGCAGAGCTTCTGTGATATGTTCTGGGGCCTGAGAAGGACTTAGAAGGCTCTAGATGTTAGACAGTACTGTGACATGTGAAGATGAACAGGACAAACTGAGGAAGAAAGCCAAGGTGGGACAGAGAGTGATGTAGACCAGGAGCATGCAGGCCTGCACCCCATAGCCCTGCAGGCACTGAGCACACTAGCAAGGGTGGTAGGTTCAGAAAGCACCTGTGCACCATTCATACCCTATTGGTTTGGTTTGGGGCCACACTGAGCCACACAAGAGGATTTTACTGGAACAGTGGGCAATTAAACCTTTCTTGGGGTCTTGCAGGTGGGAATCCAGTTACGGTGATGGTTCATCTTGACTGGGTTGAGAGGTAGCTTGGAGGCTAGCAAAGCACACCTCTAGGTGTGTGTGTGTGTGTGTGTGTGTGTGTGTGTGTGTGTGTGTGTGTGTGTATGTGTTTCCTATCTGCCATGACAAGAGCTACCCATCTCTGCTATACTCTGCCATGGTGTGAGCTACCCACATCTGCTACACCCTACCAGCCTCGAGGGCCCGAGACTTCTGAAAGCAGAAGCCAGCAAGTCCTTCTGCACTGAGTCGTCTGCTCAGGCATTTGCTGCAGCAGCAACAGGCAGACCCACAGCTTCTGTCATGGGAAGGCGTTGCTGCTGATAGCTGGCACCTCGGGTTCGGAGCAGAGCTATCTCTGTTTGTGCTTCTGTCACTCACCCAAAGTCCCTTTTCATCTCTCACACGAGAAGCCCATCTCTAGACAAAGTCGTATTTCACAGTGCCTAGTTGTTTAAGGCATATCATAGGCACAGGTCTTAGGGACAGTAGGAGTTTGGGGTTGGGCCCTGTGGTACATATGTCTGATGAGCTGGCACCCCCTCGTGGGAGCTGGGGCTCAATCTCTTAGCATGCTGTCCAGGAGCCGAGGAAGATGAGCCTTCAGGCTGAGGCCCCCTGGGGTCTGGCTAACCCCTGCCCTGGACTCACTTTCCAGGATTCTGTCTGAGTCTACTCCGTTGGGCCTGCCTGAGACTTTATCAACCATCCCAGCTCTCCCTGGAGGAGTTAAATATCTCCTTGACCAGATGGGGGGTGGGGGCACTGGCAAAGCTGGATTCCTGATGCTAAAGTTGCACGTTCCTGGGGCTTTTATTAGAGTGGACAGTTTTCTTACCTGAAAAGCCTGTGTCTATGTGGACAACCAGAATGGAAGACAAGGACTTCTTTGCCTTCTCTATGCTCAGTTGGCTGTCAGTTTTCCTTTCTCCTCACAAGATTATTTCAGGTTTACAATGAAAGGCAGGCCTTGGTCAGACTTTCTGAGAAAGGTTTATCTAAGACCTTTTACTATAGCCATCTTACTAGACAGACCCTTCTAGCTGCTCTAGCTGAGGGGAGTTAATAGACAGTTGTGGGTTGAACTGCATCATCCTCCACATAAAATGCCCAGTTCTTACCCCCCCCCCCCCGGGCCAGTACCTGGGAGGGTGACTTTATTTTGGAAGCAGGGTCCTTGGAGATGGTCAAGCTAAAATGAACTGACTAGGATAGATCCTAATCCAAGAACACTGGGGTCTTTAAAGGAAGATGTTACAGCTGTATCAGATACACTAAAGGGCAGATGGTCTGGGAGAGATAACCATCTGTAAGCCAAGGAGCTGCTGGGGTGAGCAGCATCAGGCAGTTCTGCCCTCCTTCTGAGATCTTGACCTTAGCTCCGGGTCTTCAGAACTAATGTGGCAGGTTTCAGCTTTTCTGAGAAACCCAGTGGAGGCCAAACTTGGAGTCATACACCAGTGCCTTTAGCACATGGCCAACTGGCTGTTTGGCACTCCAGAAGGCTGTGCACCAAGGCCTCCATGAACTGCATCCTAGTAGTGACGCTTGCTTGAGAAATGCTGGTGTTTAGAATACCATATTGCAGTTGCTTGGAGAAATGACTTCATTTGGTTATGACTCCCTCATCGCATCACTGGAGCACAGCCGTGGGACAGGCCTATTGGTCCGTGTGAGCACTGGGCACTGTCAATGATGGAGCAGGCTGCCTCCATGATCTGGCTTTAGGCTAAGCATGGCCACGGAAGCTTCTCTGTTGGCTCTTTTTCGGCCTCTTCTGTCTGTGTTAAAGTGCTCCACAATGATCACTTTCAGTTCCATCCCTTGGAAAGCTCTGATAATTAGATTTAAATCATAAGATATGCTAATGCATGCAGGTAGTGGCAGGATGAAGATTTCAAAGGCAGCTTAATGTTCTCTTCCCAGGCAGAGACAATGCAGAGCTGTGTAGATAATAGGTTGTGTGCTGCTCCAAGATCCAGGAAGGTTAAATAAGAGGAGCTGAACATCTAGCAGGGGCTGGTTCAGTGCTCAGGGCTGGGATCACTAGCAAGTTAACAGCTAATTACCTCCAGGTTTTGCAGAGCACATTTCAGATGTGCTCTGGTTGGTATGATATGCGTGTGCCCAGTCCTGACAGATCTTCCCTTCTACTTGTCTGTGGAGAATACATGAGAGGTGTCATGGGGACTTCACAAGACCCTGCTCTGAGAGAGTAACTCCCAGTACAAACACCGCTAGTAGGCCTCATGGCAGTCCTAAGTATAGGAGGGACTGGGGAAAGGAAGAACCCACAAAGTAGACTGTGCGCACGCGTGTGAAGGCTGGGTGTGAGCAGACTGTGTGCATGTGTGTGGAGGCTGCTGGGTGTGAGCAGCAGGCCTGACACCCAGCCTCCACATACATGTACACAGTCTACTCACACCCAGCAGTCTCCACACAAGTGTGTCCACAGATACATCCTGAACAACACAGGTGTTGGGACATCTAAACTCAAACAGCTTATCAAGAAGTGAGGCCTGCCCGGGACCCTCCTCGGGAAAAGAAGACTCATTCTCATGTCATCCCCCACATGCTGCTCTGCCTGGGCAGACAACATGTAGTTGCTTATTGCAGGTTTCAGTGGCCATTGTTCTCAAGCCCCATCCCCCACACATACCCCAGAGAGCAGTGCCAATGAGAAGTAGATAGGGGGCAAGTGCTTCACCCTGGGCAGGTAAAAGAACAGACGGGAGGGGGCTGGACAGCATTGTGTAAGGAGCCTAAGGTGGGTCTTGAGGTGGAGCCACCAGACACCGGAGCCTTTGTAGAGTCACACCACTGTGTGGTTGCATGGCCACTGACCGTGCCAAGCTAGTTTCAAAGCAAGGGAGAAAACACAGATTGTCCTATTCCTGTGTGTTGGAGGAACATTTTCCAACAGGAAGGTCTGGGGAGTAGCCATGCACAGGGAAGCCGCCATGTAGCTCCTTATGTCAGCAGGCTGCTGAGGAGAACCTCCCAGCTGCAAACCAGAGCCTGCTGGGGCTTCCTCCAGGGCCTCCCCACCCCTCCTGAAAGAAGATGATTGACACTGGTGTCCCCATAGCAGGGCAAGTGATGCACTAGAAAACTTCTGTCCTTGCTTAACAGGAAATTTGACAACAGGGCCCTCCCAGACCCATAGGCTACCGCCATGATCAACCCCTTTAAAGGGCGGAGCCATCAAAGCCCAGCCCCCATTCAAGGTCCTTTCTATTGACCTATCACAGTTGCGTTTCAATGTGGGTTTTGGAAGGACAGGCAGACTTCTTTACATATTATGAAACAGAGAAAGATTTGTTTTTCAGGCATTACTGCGACTGCTTTCAAATGCCCTCTGTCTCTCTCAAGATTTAATGATCTGTTGTGAACCACATCTGTGGAATTGCTGTTGCCCAACATGGTTTGGAACAGAAACCATCAAATATTTGGAAGCTGGAAAGCCAAGTGAGGATAGTTGCAGCAAACACACAGCTCTGGTGTGGCACACACGATAGAATCACACAGACGGCAGGGTGGAGGGAAAGACAGGATGCTGAGACACAGGCTAAGGATGGCACACAACTGTGCTCACTTCATAGTCTTTCCTGCTCACTTTGACCCACGCGTGAACACCCATGTTCGCCTATCACACATGTCCTGAGAGTGTCTCCCAGCCCTTATGGGCCCCTGAACTCTGACTTGGATGTCCCTTTTCACTTCCATTGTCCCCCAGGTACCCCAGGTGCCTTAGATACCCAGGTGCCTCCAGACACTGCTACACTGGTCTCCAGTCAGACGAAATACTTTCTGCCCAGCCTAGGCAGCCCTGCTCTGCAGATTCTTACTGAACAGTGAGGCCCTGTTTCATCGCAAGGTTCTGTGCTAACATCAAGTGTGTGGTGATAGGTTTGAGCACTGCTCATTCTCTCCCGATGTCTCAGCTCCCCTGGAACATACAGTGCCTGTCCTGAGTACATGCTGGAGTCTGTCCATCTTCACATATGGTTTCTTACCCTCATGTCCATGTATTAACCAGAAAGTTGACACATGATGGCAAATGGTAACTAAAGGGATTGCTGGTGTTTTAACAGCTTATGTTGAATTATTAGGTGTTTGGGATAGCTGCAGAGGAAAAACAACAACAACAAACAGCATCTGTGCTTGGGTCACACTGCAGAGGCAAGCCTCCAGGCTTGTTTCAGTAACTCCTTCCATGGAGTTACTGTGAGAGCTATTCAGGCAGGTATCCTAAGTATGTATAATCTAGGTAGAGGTGAGGGCTTTCTGAGCCCGATTCTAGAGGCTCGGGAAATAACTGACAAATGGAACAGCATAGAATTAAAAACAGGCGCAAGACAATGACATAGAGAATGGGACAAAAATCTGTCATCTATCCATCTGATAAGGAATTGATATCAAAAATATGTAGAGAATTTTAAAAACATTCAACACCAGGAGCAAGTCACCCAGTCAATAAATGGGCGATGATCTGAATGGATGTGTCTCACATGAACAAATACAAACAGCCATGAGCACGTGAAAAAGATGCTATGTGTCCTGACCTGCCAATGACATGGAAACTAAAGCTATGTGAGAGTCCACCTCACTCAAGTCACAATGGCTATCTTCCAGAAAACAAAGCAAATGGTGGCAAGGTGTGGGGGAGGAGGGACTGACACACAGCTCAAGGGGGTGTCAATTACTCAAGCACTATGGAAATCAGTATGGAGGGCCTGCCACACCTGAAAACAGAACTATCACCTGACACAGTTTTTTACCTGGGGCTGTACATTTGTTGCAGAACACCTGAGTAGCCTGGCCTAGCCCTTCTTCCCTGCTCCTGGAGCATTTGCAATTTTGCAATTGGCCTGGTAACTCCTTGTGTGTGTGTGTGTGTGTGTGTGTGTGTGTGTGTGTGTGTGTGTGTGTTGGGTTTATGTGCAAAGGACTCTAAGCCCACACCACAGAGATATTTTCTCATCCATGTTTATTGCCACACTGTTCACAGCAGCCAGGAAATGAAAGACCTTAGACACCCATCAACAGATGAATGAATGAAGAAAATGTGGAGGCTGGGGAGATAGCTCATGGAGTAAGAGGGGCTTGCTGTGTAATGTGAGGATCTGAGTTCGAATCCCCATTGAAAGTAGGACACATTGAAAGTAGGACATGGATGCACATGCCTGTAACCTCAGCTTTGGGGTGGTACCAGATGGATCTGCCTGTGAGGAGAGTCACAAGGAGTTACCAGGCCATTTGCATGTGCAGGAGCAAGGAATAACGGCTAGGCCAGGCTAGTCGAGTGCTCTGTAGACATCGGACAAGGCCCTCTTGCTGTTTGGTGGCTGTGGACATGTATCCACTCAGCCTGTGCTACCAGAGGCTCCTACAAGGTCATTCAGATACCTGGCTCTGCAATACAGAATTCATTGTGGCCATTTGTCAGCAGGACATGCTTGGGAGGGCTATAGTTACAGCTACAGCTCAGTGGTAGAGAGATGACTCAGTCCCTCCCCATGCTTCCAGAGAGGGTGGGGGATGGGTACCTAGGAAGAAACCAAACTGTGAGCCCTTCTGCAGTACCTGCTCCAGGACAGGGTCTCCAGAGATCCTTACAAGTGAGCAGGGACATCCTGGTGGCTCCAAGGGCTTTGGGAAGAGGCAGGCTGGTGACAGGAGAGTGTCAGAGTGCTACAGTGTGGGGTATAATAGCATGTTTAGATCAGTGGTTCTCATCCTTCCTAATGCTACGACCCTCATGTTGTGGTGACCCTGATCATGGAATTATTTTGTTGGTACTTTATTACTGTAGTTTTGCTACTGTTATGAATTGTAACATAAATATATGATAGGCAGGATATCTGATATGTGACCCCAAATGGGTCACAACCCACTGGTTTAGAGGAGTAAGAAAGACTCAGCTCTGTGACTGAGGCCTGTCGTGGCCAAGGCTAGAAGTTTCCACCTGTGATGTTGAACTTCACTGTCAACTTGACTGGATTCCAAATTTTACCCTTTGGTCCTATTCTTGAGCATGATTCCAGAAAGGTTTCACTGAAGCGAGAGCATTATCCCGAATGTGAGTGGCTCTAGCCCCTGGCCTGGCACCCAGACTGAGAGAGAAGGGAAGAAGGAAGCAGGTTAAATGTCCACATTCTCTCCCTGTTTCCTGTCCACCGGGGTGTGAACAGGTAGCTTTCCTCTGCCATAGGACACTAATTGTACCCTGTGAAGCAGGGCAGGATTAAGCCCCACCTGCCCTAAGTTGCTTGTGTCTTGCCTTGTTCATAGTGCAAGACAAGCAGCTCATCCCCTTCCTAGGGGTGAGAGTTACTAACGCCTTCAGAGACACTGTGACCATTAGACCTGAAGCTAGAGATTCTCTGGACACCCTCTCCATGCTCTCCCTGTCCAACCTGAGTGAGGATTCCCCTCGTGACTTCCCACGAGTCCGTGATGTGCATGCCAGGAATGTAAATGAGTGATCATAGGCCCTAGGCTGAGGTGCCGACCCCTCTCTGGCTCTGCAGTCCCCACTCCTCTAGGCTGAGGTACCTTCATCTGACTTGGAGAATTTCTCAATCCTCTGGTATAAGCTGGATTGTGGACCCAACACTAGTTCAAGTGGAAATGGCTGGCCACACAGCCTCGAACACCAGCTTGTATAAAGGAAATTGTCTAGAGTCTTCCTTTCATGTTGCCCTGACCTGCCTCAGGCCTCCTCCAAGGTAGAGCTGAGCTGCCAAGGAGAAAGAGAGTGAGGCGCTGAGTCTGCAGGATACACATAAGGCTCAGGTGAAGGCTACCTCGAAGGTTTCCTGGGCGAGCCCGTGGCATTTTTTTCCTGCTGGGTAAGTCACACTGTGGTACATTGGTCCAGGCTTTGCATTCTATACTCAGTTCTTTAACAGTAAAGATGGGCAGGGAGGAGGCAAGCAATGATGGCCATGAAAGTCCATGACCTGAAAGTAAAAATGTTAATAAAACCATGAGGAGGAGGCTTGACTTGTGAGAGCTATTCTGAGAGGCAGACCTCCTGGCCTGTTGGGAGACTTCCTGGCCCAGCTTGAGAGACTGGCTTCCAGGACTGCTAGGAGGCCCAACCAGCCCTGCCTTTGAGTGAGGGGAGAGTCCCCCAAGGCTGTGCTGTCCCTTAGCTTTGCAAACTTGGGGCAACCTTGGCTTCTGTGCTGGTGCTGTATCAGATCCACAGGGCCACTGTAGATGGACAGGCCCAGCTTCTCCGACTGAGCCTCAAGGTCACAGGGCATTAGAGGCTGGAGGGAGGGGGTTTCCCCACCTCAGGGCCCCAGGAGCACTAAATATCTCCTTGAACCTGACATGACCTCCATCCTCAGTTCCTGTGATCTCATCCCCATCATAGGTGTCTGTATGCGATATCCTTGTATAACTAAGTGTCAGCTCAGAGTCTCCCCAGGTCTATGGGCACTGGAGGCCTCCTGCTGGACCATGGATACATGAGAGGGCATGGTCCCTCCAAAGACAAATCCCACCAAAACAATGTCCTATAACATGGCCTTGTGGGGAAGGCCCACTCTGGTCAGTAAAAGAGAGTTTGTGCTTAAATTCCTAGGACCCAGAGTTCAGCACTTTTGATGGTTCTCTCCTGACCCCCTCTTCCCTGGGAACCCCTCCTGCTATCCTGAATCTTGCTCCTGAGGGTACCTCTCTGCCACCCAGATTTCATGTCTTTACTTCCCAACAGACCTCTTGAGAACAGGGAGACTCGAGCCAGTGCAGCTTGCAATGGGTCCCCACACCACCTGGTAGGGTCCCCGGGTATCTCCTATGGATTACTTACCACACAGCTGTCTGGGCTTCATTTCTTTAAATGCTGATAAGGCTGATCACTATCTGCTCCTCAGAGTCTCACTCAAGGTGACCACAGCCCTATCATTTGTCCCTAATCTCATTATCTTTCATTTTTCTTTCCTTAATTGCATCCCCCACTTATCCCCGCTTGGTAGCCACCCCTCCAGTGACATACACACTTCTTCCTCTTTAGTCTTTGTTGGGCAGCTCCTGAATGCCTCCAGGGTCTCTTTGTCTCAGCTCTGAGCTGGGCTTGCACTGACCTTAGACTACAGTGACTCTCTGGCCTTGGCTCTGTTCCCAGCGGCTGGTAGTCTTCCCTGCCTAGCAGTGTCTTTCCTGTGCCATTTACTTCCAGAGCAAGCAAGGTTGCTAGCAACTGGATGTTTTATAAATCTATCTGAGGACATTGTAGGTGTTAATTCCTTTTGTTTGTCTTGGTTGTGTTTTGAAAAGAAACGACTGAAAAACCTGCTTAGTAAACAGTATTCTGTATCATAAAATGTATCTTTGAGCTTGTCTCCCTCTACCTTGCAGTGGTTTCTTGTTGGGAGGCCTAAGTGTGTTTGCTTAAAGTGCTTGTTGAGGGAGATAAATGCCACTGTGTGGAGCTGCAGAAGCCTAGCACCAGTGCTTGGCTCAGTATGTATCTGCGTGCAGTCTGCCCGTGTGTGTCTCTGTGTACACGTTTACCTCTGTGTGTCTCTGTACATATCTACATATGTGTATCTCCATGTGTATTCATTCATGTGTGTCTGCATGCCTGAGTGTGAGTGCTCATGTTTCCGAGTGAGTGTACATGTCTCTGTGTATAAATACATGTATGTATGTTTGTATGCTTCTTTATGCACACTGTCCTTAGGGGGCAGGATATGAGAAAACTGGTCTTGCCAGCTAAAACAAGTAGGCTGAGCCCCACATCTCTCTTCAGAGCCCTGACCCTGGAGCCTGTTTGCCATCCATTGCTCATCGCTGGCAGCTAGGCTGTTTCAGGCTTCCTGTGGGGTTGGGAGGTGGTTCTGCGGCAGTCCGGCAGAGTCTGGACTTACTGAATAATTCTAGGTTCTAAATCACCTGCCCTATTGAAGCGGTGGATCCTCTCCACCTTCCGGCCTCTTCCTGTGGGAAATGGGTATGGTGCCATCATCTGCTGCTTCCTTTTGTGGGAGATGGAAGGAAATATTAATTGACTTTCCAGGAATTAATTATCAGCAGCCTGCTCAGAGTCCCTGTGTCTCCTGGTGACCCTAGCCCTACAACATTGCATTAAATTACACTCCTCATCTTAGTCCACCATTTACTTTAATTTCAAAGCATGGCTTTCTTGCCTTCATGTATTTTTTCTAACTTTTTAAACTTCAATCTGACACAATTTTTCCATTCCACATTACCCCCAATGCTTTATTACACATAGGTGCTTCTTTCTCAGAATTCATCTTTTCCACCCTCCTTGCCTGTACTAATACTTAGCATTTTTATAGAGCTTTCATCTTTAAAGTGCCCTGAAAATTTAGGGGGTTTAATTGTCTCACCCTTTTGGGCACCACTACATCAGCTCCTGGAGGCTGAGCTGTGGCCTCCAGGGTTCACGAGGGGCCCTGGAGCTCTGCCAGCCTCAGCTGCCACTCTGTTGATTCTACATGCATGGGGTCTCTCTGGGCTAAGATGAGGAGAGCCTGTCTGCTGGTGGCTGGCTGCTGAGCCTGCTTATACATCGCACCCCATTAAAACTGTAATTGATTTCTAAAACCTACACCGTGGGGCCATTTGTGGGAAGCCAAACATCTTACCACAGGAGAAGGTGGAAAACAGGGGTTGCACATTTAAATACCCAGCCCTAATCTTGTGAACAATCCTGTCAGTGGGAAAATGAACTTCTCAGAAATTCTCAGCAATAAATCATGGCAGGCAAGATGCTATTATATGCAGAGGCCTGGTTAACATTTAATTAAAAACAGCCCTCAAGCGGAACACCATGAGTTCGTTGTCCACAAAGACCTTGTGACTCTGGTAGGGCTCCTGTGCTTGGAGAAGATGATGAGAGCCATTCCCCACTTGTCTATAAAGATGGAAAGAAAGCAGGACAATGGTCAGAAGTGGAGGAAGAGGAGGCTGCTTCCAAGGGCACCGGCCCAGGAGTCTTTATCTCAACAAACCTCACGTGGACCCTTGCGCTTTCCCACCTGAAGTCTGTCTGCCCCTAACGCTAGTAATTGTTGTAGTTCTTTTTCCTCTATCTTTCATTTTTATCCTTGAAAATGAATATGAATGTGTGGTCAGGATTCCGAGAAAACAATATCTGGTGTCTTGCCTGTTGCATTCTTCCTAAACTTAATTAGAAGTCGGTTTCCAGGCTGGGCAGCTGGCTCAGTTGATTCAGTGCTTGCTGTGCAAGCATGAGGATGTGAGTTCAGATCCCCAGCACCCAACTTTGCCTAATGCTGCAAAGGTGGAGACAAGGGATGGCAGGCAGTCTAACCAAATTGGTGAGTCCAGATTTAGGTAGAGAACCCATCTCAAAAATATAAGGTGGGAATGCCTGAGGAAGGCACCCAGTACCAACAGCCTCTGGCCTCCACTTGCACGAACACCTGCTTGCATGCACACACACACACGTACCACATGTTACAGCTGACTGTGTCTCTTTCTCAGCAACATAGAGGTGAATGATTCAGAAACGGTACACCTGTAATAGATCATCAATAGAGGCCCTCATACATGAGCACACTGTGCACATTCATGGTGTGAAGCAGGCCAGGCAGAGGAGAATAACGCTTCTCCACCTTGAATGTTTACATCTGTAAATTGTGAGATGTCTCTAGGAAGACTGCAACAACAGAGCCCCAGAATTAGCCTGGATGTCAAGACAACCATGTCTGCATCTCACAGTGGCTTTGTGCCCTGGGAAGCCTCGTCGTTTAGGACAAACCACCAGATGAATCACTGCACATGGCTGGTGATTGGATTGCTTGCAGAGGCTGTAAGTACATTGAGGACTTTATTGATTTCCCAGAAAATAATCATTGTCTTGACCTTGTGGCTGTTCAAATGCGATTAAATAATTCTTCCCAGCAGGAACAATGCGAGAAGCAAATGGGCTTCCTTCCCCTCATGAATGTACTCAAACTTCGTTGCAAGGATCGTGACTGACCCCATTACTTCCAGTGCTGACATGCTTTCTCAATTACTCTTAATTGGAATCAGGTTATCTTCCCCCATGGACTCGTCTCCAGGACTGGGAGCTTGTCACTAGATACCCTCAAGTCCTAGTGTCATTCAAACTTTCAGTAAGATGAACTGAGTGCCCAGGTACTGAAGCATATTCCCTGAGGCAAACGAGGCAAGCCACCCTGCCCTGTTGGATGGTGCTTTTCTATATCTACATGTGGGTATGTGTGTTCACATATGTGAGAATAGGTACACGGTATGGATGTGTGTGTGTTGCTATTGGTATGAGAGGAGGGGAGAAAGGCAGGCGTATAATCTGCGCTGAGGAAAAGGAAGAAGCTCTCTTCTGAGGAAGCTGAAGTATAGTTTCCTTATAAATGCAGGACCCCCCCACACACACACCGCCTTTATTAGAGAGAACATTGGGTAATCCTGCCAGTGACTGTTATCACTGTGGAGCTGAGTCCTCTGAGGGGAAGGGTCAGGTCTTATGACCTATATATAGCACAGGTTGAAGCTCTCAGATCTGAAGAGCTTCATCTGGGACCCTATAGGAAAGCAGTTGGATCTTCATGTGTGAGGATGAGGGAAGCACACACATGCATTTGAATCTCTCTCTCTCTCTCTCTCTCTCTCTCTCTGTGTGTGTGTGTGTGTGTGTGTGTGTGTGTGTGTGTGTGTGTGTGTGTGTATGTATGTATGTATGTATGTATGTATACCAGTGCAAACAACCATGCACTCCTGCATGTGTTTGTTAGTGCTATATGTGATATATTTGTCATGTGCGCCTTTGTTAGGTATATTTATGCGTGTATGGTGTGTGTGTGTGTGTGTGTGTGTGTGTGTGTGTGTGTATGTGTGTGTGTTTGTGTGTGTGTGTGTGTGTTTATGTGTGTGTGTGCTTATGTGTGTGTTTGAGCATGTGTGTTGGGCACGGGACATGTAGCAAGTGAGGCAGGGGACCAACTGAAGATCAAGCAGGCAAAAGAGCTCTGGTGATAATCGCTCTATTTCCAGCCCTACAGGTCAGAGCCACCAGAGCCAAAAGGAGAGGGAAGGGAGAGCACCCAGCCAGCTGTCGGCAAGCCACTGGCTGGACACAGCTGGATGGGGTTGCACCATGGTAGGTGAGACTCACTGGCTATGTAAGAGGTTTTGTGGAAAAGCTCTGGAGCTTCCAGAAGAATCTACTGTGTTTGGTCAGCACATCTGACTTGGATTTATCTGGTTCAAGCTGGTATCAGCAAGAACTGAGTTGATGGCTCAGGGTTGCTGACAGTGACAACCTGTTTGTGTGGCAGCTTTCTGAGGACAATGTCTGCATAATTAGCTGTGCCATGTTCTGAATTCCCAGGTTCCTCCAGGTGAGCTGACATCTGAGGGGCAGGTCCTCTGCTTTTCATGTGGCTTCTGGCATTCACTCCCTTACATCTCCATGACCCGCATGTGGTGTCCTAGTTCCTTGTTGCTGCCCTCTCTCCAGTCCAAAAGCAGTTGTCCCCCAAAAGGACAGGCTGATAGGGACCGGAACCTTTCACAAGGATGAGGACAGTGAAGGGTTGCTGGAGAAGATGGACGATGTCACTGCAACTTTGTGGCATGTGTTGACCCAGCACTGCTGTGACTCTGAGACATGCACTCTCCTATCACTGTGGATGTTTGGAGAACCCCTGAGCTGGTGTGTGTATGTATGGGCAGCTAAAGGCTGCCATGTTCTGGAGTCCCCTGGGGCTTCTTCCTTCAGAGGCTGGGAGACTCTCCCAACTACATGGTATCCCCTATTCCAGTTGTCATGCATCTGCTCCCCTGTTCTTATGAGGGCACAGTCATACTGGGTTAAGGACCTACTCTGTTCAAGTGGTCACACCTTAACTAATTACACCTGCCACTTATGGAAAAGGGGCATCTTCTTTTGATGGGGTGAGTAAGACTTCAACATGGCCTTTGGTGGGAAGAATTCCAGCCATAGATTCTGACTTTCAGTCTCTATAATTCAGGGTCTTTGTTGCCAGAGCTGGACTGTACTGGGTAATCTTCAGGGAGGTACAGGGAAGGAGTCTGCCCTTATCTTGCATAGCTGGGTCTAGTTTGGCTTTCTCCCTGGACCCAACACCCTGCCTCTGAATGAATGCACGTGGGCTGCGTCAGCTCCAAGATAATGTGTTGTGTGACTTGACCATAGGAGCCTGTATGCATGACCCCACTGTCAACCATACAGCCTTTCCCAGGGTGTCTAATGGTACCTGCAGAAGCAGGACATGCAGAGTCCAGGAAGAGGGGCTGTGTACTAGGTGTGCTGGCTGCCATGGAGACTGTGTAAAACACCTGACAGTGCAGCTATCTACCTGTGGTTTAACAGACTCAGGTGGCTAGTGTCATTTCAGTGGTGTGTTTACGAAACTACTTGCCAACACATTTACCAATGTCACGGTATCTGCGCCCACTCTGGGAAATGTGATTGTGCCCATTTGGGTACCCTGAGTCTTCTTGTTGTCTGTGAAATGTCACCTCTCCCATAGCACCCACTACGCTGTAGCATCTCCAAATGCCCTGTCATGAACTTACGTGTCAAAGAGGCTACCAAGGACATAGTAACTGTGAGGACCACAGAGGGAGCAAAGCTCCTGAGCTGCTCTTCCAATAGTTACAAGAGTGCTTACCCCAGTGCCATAGACACTGTTGTTTTGTGCCTGGGCATGCAAGGAGGAAGCCTGAAAGAGGATATAACAGATTCCTTGAGATGAACACATCTTTCTATTCCCAACTCCTACCTTTCTCTACAGCACTTTGCTGTGTTGCCTTTCCCGTCCATTCGGTCCATTCTGGGAATATCTATCAGGGACCTCCCACGTGTCAGCCTTGCTCTCCGCATAGGTGTTTCTGGGTTCCTAAGTCAACACAAAGTCCACAGACAGACAAACATGCAATGATGTTTAGAGGTAAGTTCACACAATGGATGAAGCAGCAGGGCCACAACACGGAGTGATTGGGGAAGGATATGTAGGATTCTCTCCACGGAGCATGCAGCAGGGGCATTTTGAGGGACAGTGCTTAAATGACTGGGGAGAAGAAATCCATGTGGTGATGGTTGAGGCACAATGGTACTGGGAAGGGGCCAGAAAGGAGTATGATCACATGTGGGAAGCTGAAAGAGAGGCTCTGGTCCTTCTCAGGTCTTATCAGCCTCTTGTCGCTTTCACTGGAGAAAGACGGTGAATCTGGGGAGCATTTTCCCTGCATTACAACAAGAAGGGCCACAGCAAAATGCCCACACCATCACTGCAGCTCAGTAGATGTCACCACATGGTTTCTGACAGGGAGGGATGGCACACTCGGTTGGTTTGTACAGGTGGGGGTGGGCCACACATGAGACCTTGTGTGCTCATGAAGATCACCACTGCATAGTGAGTTCATAAACTGGGATTTTGAAAAAGAGAACCAAGATTGACACCAGCCTGTATGTTAGTACACTTCTCCTCTGACCTTGGGGTTTTTCCAACCTCCTGTGAAAGCTTAAGAGAGTGCCATGCATCCTCCTGGTGACACTGGAAAGGAGCTAATGGCAGTAATAGCAGGAGCTATGTATCTGCAGCCAGCAGGCACGACACGCCAGCTTCTACCCAACACACAGGTTAGAGCCACAAAGCCAGCATGTTTATTTATATATTTGAGATAAAATAACTATAATGAATATACTAAAGTAATCCACCTGTTATCAGTTGGCAAATTACCGAGTAGTGCTCTGTGTTGCTATGTTAAGATTTAGGGACAAATTATATAAAATAGCTGTTCTCAAACAACCTACTCAATTTTCTCAAAAATTCTAAACATTCCAGCAACACTAACACTGTCATACACATCACTGTCATACACAGGGGATGCTGCTGTGGCCAACAATCCCTGCTGAAAGCAGTGTATTGATAGTCAGCTGTGGGCTGGCAGGCCCTCCAGGTGGTCAAGGGCAGGAACTGCCCAGTGGACCATGACCTTCAAGAGCCCCAAAGGTCACTGCACTAAAACAGGGGGAAACAGCTGCTGATGGTATGGAAGCCACCTCAAACTATAGCACAGAGGGAGGCTCCCTTCACAAGAGAGTGCCAACTGTACACTGCATCACTGCAGAGGGAGAGACTAGGGACCAGGAAGCGGGATGAGCCTGGAGAGACAGCAAGGGGAGAAACTGTACCCTGGTTTCTCTGATGACCCCAAATTATATTGTATGTATAACTGGAGGACATGGGAGGTGGAAAGGGAGCAGCTCTTGGCTTAATCCACGCCTTTGCTATAGAAGCAGTGTCCCATGACCCCTTGCCCCATGTTGCCTGGTGGAAGCTCTCTGATTGGTTGTTCTTACTGTGGACTAAACACAGTCACCACAGTGAGACTCTGAGGACTGCTGCCCTGAGGACCACAGTTTTAGGTCACAGTCAGGTGTTTCGAAACTGAAGGGAAGTTGTTTTGTGTGCATCTCCAGAGGGACATCTTTCCGGCCTGGGACATCTCTCTGTGGAACAATTCACAGCTGCTCTGCTGCTCCTTCCTAGCTGCACCTTCTCCCAATGTTCTCCCAGAAGAACGTAGCTGTGGTCTTATGTGAAAGTGGAGTCTACAGTGAAACTCTGAAGCTGTCACTTAGTGGGATGCAGGCTACCAAATGCCAAACATTGGTCCTCACACTCCTGCAGTCATCTGTCACTCCCATCCCTTGGGAGCTTCTACAGGCTTCACACGCGATAGCCACACCCACGAGGGCAGCGGCCAGGTGCTGCTTGCTCCTCTAGGCCCACCATGTACAGTACATGTGTCCAGTGAATGACAACTCATGCTCAGTTTGGTCCCTCCTCTCTGAGGCCAGTTCTCATTAGCTATTGTCACTTTGAGCAAATGGCACTAGTAATGGCTCAAATACCTTCTTCATGTCCTTAAAGGCCTGTGAATGGCTGAGAAGCTGAGATGCCAGAGGGACCCTGCATGAGGAAGGAGAGGTGCTGGCTTCCCACCTATTTGTGTTGCTCTTCTCCCTAGCATCTTCTGATTTCACAGTGGCTACTTGGGGGTGTGATGGTGCTTGTTATTAGGGGTAAAAATTCACCATCAACATCTTACCTTGTGGTAAGACATTACTGACTGGGTCATTCCAATCATGATCCCCAAAGAGGGTCCAGGCAAACCTCTCTCTCTGGAGAGAGAGAGAGAGAGAGAGAGAGAGAGAGAGAGAGAGAGAGAGTCACAGCCGAGGCTGTGTACCTTATTGCACAGGCAGTGGCACTGCTAATTATATGTGCTTAGGGACATAAGAGTGTACCCATCTTGCTGTTGGCAGTGTGGGGCAGCTGCCTGCCACTTCCCTCACAGATCTTTCTTTTAATTAATTAATTAATTAATTAATTAATTTATTTATTTATTTTGGTTTTTCGAAACAGGGTTTCTCTGTGGCTTTGGAGACTGTCCTGGAACTAGCTCTTGTAGACCAGGCTAGTCTCGAACTCACAGAGATCCACCTGCCTCTGCCTCCCGAGTGCTGGGATTATTAATTTTATTTTAGTTGGTACCTAGTCCGTGTGACATTTAGGAGAACAGTGTAAGTGTTCCCTACATATTTGCTAATTAGATGACCGGATGGAGCAATAGGCATTTATGTCTCCTAAAACATGTACACCTTCTTCATGTTTCAAGCCTTCCCTCTCCCCTCATGTATTTACAAATACAAAGCAATCAATCTCTCTGACCCTCGGCCACTGTCCTGTGTGTACAGCCCAAAGGTTTATTCTAACTCTTGGCTGACGGCTTTCCAGGTGTCCCACATCTCTGTGTCCCTGCTCTGTTCTGTGACCACCATTCTACTCTACTTCTCTTAAAGTAATATTTTTTAGCCTACACCTGGGTGAGGGCATGTGCTGTGTGCTTGGCTCCGTCAGTTCATTTTTAAGCACCATTGAGTGGCCACAAGTTGGGAATGAAATCAGCCAGGCAGGAAAGCTGGCTGAAGGTACTATCTGGGATGAACGGGAAGGGGGACTCACTCACTGCTCCAGTCTTCAAGTCACACCTGCCTGGAACACTGCAGTGCAGGAGGCCGCCTGTCAGGAAGACTGCCCTGAGGACAATGAAAGAGCATAACCTGGGCCCTGGGCCTTGTCCCTGCTGCCTGCTCTGTGCTGGGTCTGTGCTCCTCCTGTCCT
This sequence comes from Cricetulus griseus, assembly GCF_003668045.3. Taxonomy (NCBI): domain Eukaryota; kingdom Metazoa; phylum Chordata; class Mammalia; order Rodentia; family Cricetidae; genus Cricetulus; species Cricetulus griseus. Next base: position 68,526,857 of record NW_023276807.1, on the reverse strand, counting down.
GCCTCTGCTCTGGGCCTGCAGAGAGGGAGAGTGATGGGGACCCCACCAGGGTGTTGTTCGGGCTGTCTGGGCACACAAAGGCCCATTTCGGGTGACTGGCAGGTACTTGCCCTCTGCCTCCCGCTGAGCTATTGGTGAGCCTTCCTGTTCTCTGATTTTAAGCTGTTCCTGGCCTGAATGTTAATATGTAGGGTCCAGCACATGGGAGAAATGGTAGCATTTAACCCCTTCCTCAGTGAGTCTGAATGCAGCCTGATGACTAAAAACTCCCAGAAAGTTCTCAGTTTGGGGATGGATACATGAACAGTGGAGCTGCATCCAAGATCTGCCCACCCCCACCCCCCATGCAGTTGCACTGAATATCTTCCTTGGGCACATGTCTTCCTCATGTCTTCATGACTTGGCCAGTGTGAGGTCTCACTGCTGAGTATGGAGCCTGGGAAGGACCCTGCCATGTGCACACTGAATGTAGTGGTTTTGGGTGCCTACTCACATAGGTAAGTTTAGGCAGCCACCCCAAAAAGCTTTTTAAAAAAATACTTGTCAGAGGGTGTTGGGGAGATAGTTCAATTCTTATATTTTTGGTTGTGAGCCTAGCCTTTAACGGCTGAGCCATCTCTCCAGCCCGATAGTTCAGTTCTTAAAGTACTTAGTGTGAAGTGTTATGACCTGATTTCAGATCTCGGGCACCACTTGTGTAAAAAACCAGGCATGGCAGTACACACCTTTAAACCCATGGCTGGAGAGTCAGAGGCAGCCAAATCCGTGGGGCTGGAGGGACAGCTAGTCCAGTTTAATCAGTGAGCTTCAGCTTTGGTGAGAGACACCGTAGGTGAGAATGCTGACAACACAAGCCTAGCAGCCTGAGCTCAGATGCCCAGAGCCCAGATAAAGAGCCAGAAGCTGCAGTGCACACCTGTAATCACAGCACTCCCATGATGGGAGGCAGATACCTTGCCCTAAAGCCCACAGGCCAGCTAGCCTGGAGTATGCAATACATCAGAAACAGGAGAAAAGTGACTTTTGGGCTCCACCTGCGTGCATACACATGAACACATATTCACAGACATTTTACTCTCTCTCTCTCTCTCTCTCTCTCTCTCTCTCTCTCTCTGCTTAATAGTTTTTGATAACTTGATAGAAATTAGAGTCACTTGTGATACAAACTAGAGTCACTTGGAGAGTCACTTGGTGAGAGGGAATAGCAGATAAAGAATTGTTTCTATTAGATTGGCCTGTGGATATGTCTGTGGGGTGGAGTGTTTTCTTGGTTAATGATTGATGTGATTAGGCCCAGCCCACAGTGGGTAGGGCCATCCCTGGATGGGGTCCTATATAAGAAATCAAGCTGGGTAAGCCATAAGGAGCAAGCCAGTAAGCATCACTCCTCCATGATTTCTGCCTCCAAGTTCCTGCCTTGGGTTTCTGCTCCAGCTTTTCTTCATGATGGACTGTAAGGTGTAAGATGAAGAAAACATGTTTCTATCTTGATTGTTTTGGGTGAGGGTTTTTAATCACAACAACAAAACCCAAACCAGAACACAAAATGGTAGAGAGCAATTAGGGAAGATACCATACCTGACAATGACCTATGGCTTCCAGTGGCATAGACACACATGTGCCTGTACATCTTTATACACACATGCACACAGGAATACACACACACTTGTCATAGGAAGGACAGAACAGCATGGAATAAATTTTACATGAATGTCTATTGTATATCTTTATCTGTTTGCTTTTAATACCTCTGTTGTATCATTTTTTTAAGGCTAATTATCCAGACTGTCAGAAAACACTTTTTTTTTTTCTGATTTAAACAGACTAGGCATCTGCTTCCTACAGAACCAGTAGGTGATGATTCCAAGTGTCAAGTGTGTATGGTCAGTATGGGAACACCACAAGCTCCACCCAAGTCTCCAGCTGAGCCTGTGGCCTGGAGACCATGCAGGCTTGTCTCCTTCGTGTGAGCAGTGCAACGGAAAACCCCAGTAGATACAAGACTTCAGCCCTTCCCTTACCATGGTGAGATGGGTAATGTGGCAAAGCCTGGTTTACCAGAGACCTGCTCCAGTCTTTTCAGGCCCATGGAGAGTGCAGCAAATGTCAATCAAATCACCATTAGTTAGGGGCTGAGCTGGGAACTTTGCCATGAGCATCGCGCGCGCGTGCGCATGCGCGCGCACGTGCGCGCGCACGCGCGCGCGTGTGTGTGTGTGTGTGTGTGTGTGTGTGTGTGTGTGTGTGTGTGTGTGTTCATATATGTGTGTATACCATGAGTTGTTCTGGGTTTGGAGCACAGAAGTTAACTTCAGGAGCCATCCACACCCACTTGTTTTATGAGACAGGATCTCTCATCATCCTGGAACTCATCAAGGAGGCTGGTCTGCCTGGCCACTGAACTATAGGAACCCACCTGTTCCCCCCTCCTCAGCACTGTAATTATAATCAGACACCACCACACCTGTTTTTTTTTTTCATGTAAACTCCAGGGCTCAGACTCATGCCTTGCATATGCCTTGCATATATACATATATGCCAAGGTCCTTGGATCAATTGCTAGTATTGAGACAAATAAACATAAAATTATCTTAATTCCTGCCATCACAGTAGTCACTGCCTCTGTCCCAAGTGTAGTGATGCTCCAACAGAGAGAGGCTTGTCCTGGATTTTCCACCAAGAGAGGTAAACAGAGAGCTTCTGTGTGATGAGTCAGTGGCATCCAAATGGTCTCAGGAGAGTGTTGTCTCTGTGGAGACAGGAAACAGGGATTTGGGAAAGGGAAAGACTATGGGAGTCCTTGATGCCTGGAGGAAATGCATGTGACCATCTTCCTATGTCCTCAGGAGAGGACTGTGGTCACCTCTCACACTTCTCCCTTCAGGTAGCTCAGCTTCTCTCTTTTATTTGCTGATATTTGGAAATATTCCGTGCTTGCCCCGCGACTCCATCAGCCTCAGTGCCTAGAATCTCACAGCCATTCTTTCCTTTCTTCTAAGAAAGTTATCTCCAGGCAAGTTGCTGAGAGTCTCTGTCGAAGAGTTTGTTAGAGAGTCTCTCCAAGGAAGACAGTTGAGTTTGTAGTAGGAAGAGATATGAGCCTTATCACCTGGAGTGGAGTGTCCATCTCTGCCTGAGGGGGCTGGATGCCTTCACTGAGATGGAGCCTGCCCCTGCCCCTGCACCAACAGCACACTGCACCTATGATGGGCCTCTCATGCCTCCAGGTAGTCTGGAAGGTCCTTAAACTATCAGCCTTCACAGTCTGTTTTAGCCTGTAATTAGGTTCTCCCTGCATATAAGACTTTGGCACAAAACAATGGAATGGCCTGGGAATTAGACCACCAAACCACACCCTTTGTCCTGTGTGATATTGGCTAGAGCTGCTTGGCAGTTATCAGCTGGGGAGGTAGGGAACAGGGACATTGTCACAGACCAAGCCAATATCTATCCCACCTCTGGCTGGTGGCCACCCATGTCTGGGATGAGAGAATGAGAGGAGCCTCCCTTAAGCAGCCGGATGTGGGGGCGATGTCTGCGGCTGCTGACAGGCATGGGTTTGGTTCCGGGGGTGGACACTGTGGGCTCTTAGCAGGCTGCCATCTCAGGTCAATGATGGGACTTCACATCCCGCCAGGCATACTCGGTAGAGCATCTCATGATTGCTCCACATGGTGGAGTCATGGAAATAAGTCGGTGTGGGAAAATAATAAGCAATTGATTAAAATTGAGGAGCTGGTTGATGAGAAGATGTTCCCGGGTGATTCGTGTTAAGTGTAGAAAATCAGGGCATCCTCTGTGTTGTAACTGAGGGGCTCTCACAGTGGACAAAACAGCTCCATACCTAACAATTAATTTGCAGATTGGCCAATGCTCAGCCATGGGGAGTCAGGAATCCAGCTGGGGTGTACCCCATCCTCTCTATTCCCCATATATACCTGGCAGTATGTGCTGCTGTTTCATCGCCTTTGGCTGAAGTTTAAACAAGTTTCTGACACATGTGGGCATCATATCTACTAGGGAGCCCTTGCAGGTTGAGGATGAGCCAAAGTGTTGGTACCTTTCCAGGGCTTCTCCAAAGAAGACAGTGGCCAGATTCCCTTCAACAGCTACTGGGTGACACTGAGGGGTCACAGGCCTTAGGGTCTTTGCAATGTCAGGGTTCAGCCTAGGCAAGCCCTAGCACACAGGAGCTCAGAAGCAGCCCCAATTCCTGCACATATGAACAATGTCTATTTTTCAGTGCACCCTCAGAGGTAAAACTAAATCCACTGAGACCCCCAGCCTGAGCAAGCAGTTGAGGGGCCACTATTTCCTCTGACCACTGATGCAGCCGGCAAAGTCATCTTGTGTCAGTGGCTGACTTCCCAGGGTGTGGCTTTGTGTTTAGCTTGACTGTTCTCAGTTGAGATTTATGGTCCTGTTATGTGGCCCAACTCAGGGAGACTTTTTGGGTAGACCATAGTGTTGGCTTGCCTAGAGCAGGGCCAACCTTCCCTGAGTGTTTTCTGATATAGTCCCATAATTGGATAGATTTCACCTTGGTCAAGGAAGCTGATTTTACTCACCCCAGAGGAAAGTTCTGAGGCATGGGCTCTCCGCAAGCATGGTGGGAAGGGGTAGGCCCACTTTCTAGAGCATAACAAGGTTCTGCCTGAATTTTGCTTCCTGAGCCTGGAGCGTTGACATCAATCATCACTGGTGGAAGGAGGTAAACTGAGAAAGGATGGGAGGTGTTTCTTCAGGCTTCCAGATTACTGCCTCCTGGGTGAGGGTGTCAGAGAAGATGGAGTAGGTAGGGTCACTTCTGTTCCCTACATCATGCTGGCCTACCACTTCATCCCTTCCCATCTGTTTTTTATTTGTTTGCTTTTAAGAATTATTTTTACGTGTGTGTGTGTGTGTGTGTGTGTGTGTGTGTGTGTGTGTGTGTATGTGTGAGTGTTATGTATTGTGTGTGTGGTATGTACTCAAGTGTGTGTGTTCATGTGTGGAATGTTGTGGGTGTGTGTATTGTAGTGTGTGTGTATGTGTATGGTGTATGCATTCATGTGTTGATGTGCTGTGTGTGTATTGTGGGGCATGTGTGTATGTGTATGTGTGTGCGTGTGTACACTTCTATGCAGTTCCCCAAGGTGGTCAGAAACATCAGACCCCTTAGAACTGGAGTTACAGGAAGTTGAGAACTGCCTGGGTGCTGGGAGCCAAAATCAGGTTCTCTGCAAGAGAAGTACAGGGTTTTCCCCACTGAGCCATCTCTCTAGCCCCTCCCCTGCTCCCAGTCTGGTTTTAAATATGTGGTTTTTGCTCTGCTCTTCTGAGTGATAGGGATATCCTGTTGAGGAAGCACAGCTTGCTCACTTACTCACTCGCTGACTTTTGCATTTTCTCAGCTCAGGGCTCTTATCCACAGCCCAAATCCTGAGCTGTTTCTTCAGCTCTGAAATTGAGATGGATGCTTTTCAACTACCAAGGACCAGAGAGTGATGAAGTCTCTGGTCTTTTAGGAGTGAGAAGGATGAGTGTGGGTGAAGCTGCTTCAGGAATGGGGCAGCTTCCATCTTCTCTGCCCCTCCACAACACAGGCCAGCAGCGGAACAGGGCAGCAGTGGTCCTGTGAGCAAACATATTCCCCCTTAGTCGTACTTGGGCTGAGAGATGCCAAGGCCTGTCTTCAGAGTCCTTACCATACCTCAGTGCTTCTTGCCAGTTCTGTGGTCTTCCAGCATGACCTCGGTCACCCTGAAGGGCCCCAGAAAAAGCTACATATTTAAAACCAGACTTGGAGGAGAGAGGCTGGCCAAGTGGTTCAGCAGTTAAGAGCTTTGGAGAGTAGTTTCAGTGAGATCTCAGGTTGGGAACTGTTGCAAAGAGACACCCCTACCCCCTTTCTGGAAGCAGCTAGGTGTTGGAAGAGCATGGTTACTCTGAGAAACGTAGCTGTCTGACCCTTAGTTCTTGCTTTGTCCTCTGGAGGGGAGCTGGTGGCATGGGTGGCATGAGTGGGTAGACCTTTGCTCTGCCTGTCCCTGGCTCTTCGTAAGTACCTTGAACACGGGCTGTGTGTTCCACACTGAAGCCTCATTTCACTCTACTCCTTTCTGTTGAAGCGTGACACTCAAATTTGAGATGGGAGCAGAGATCAACAGCCCCTGTCAGCCGCTGTCAACCCAGGTGTGACAGTGCCGTCTTCCTAAATTGCTGCTAATCTTCCCGGCCCCCTCTCTCTGCACCCTCCATCGTGCTGTTTGCTCACATTCGGTTAACACTTGAAATTTCCCCTCCGAGGTGTCACTGTTTGCCATTTAGTAAGTAGGAGGAACCGGGAGAGCAGCTCGAGCCCCGGATTTGGGGAACTGGAGAAAGCTGATTAGCTATTCAGGGAGAATAATCTTATTGAGAGAGCAAGAGCTGTATAAAGAATACCATTCCCTTCCCAGTAACAATCTTCTAATTATGTTGTCAGGCTCGCTGTTCAGTTCTCCCCTGTGACGTTAAGAAACCCACTTCTATGTTAAGAAAGAGATTTCCAGTTCCTGATGCTGTTTGCTGATTTTTTTTTATTATTGTTTAAAGAATCTGTATGTATTAAAGCAAACATTAAAAAGTGATTTGTGTGTAGTGTAATCAGGAGTGAGGAGGCACTCGGGCCTTGGTGGGGGTGGGAAGGAAGGGGTGCCCTGTGGGGTGCTCAGGAGCCCAGGAGTTAAGGAGGGGTGAAGATTACAATTCTACGCAAGCGCAAGCATGCAGCTTTTGCGTAGCAGCAAAATGCAGTTGCAAAGCAATGAGGGCCAGGAGTGGAGGTGGGAAGCAGCCCAGGGTTACACTACACAACATCCCAGCGCATTGGTTCTTTTCTGTGGGGAATGCTCTCCTGCCCTCCACCCTGAAAGGGGAAGAATCTCAGATAGCCCAGCCCCAGGTGAAGTACTTGCCCCCACTCCCACCTTCTGGTAAGAGCGTATTAAAGGCCAGAGACCATGCAGACAGGGTACCAAGGACAGACTTTATAGTGCAGCTTGGTGAACAGCAAGTTTAATTAGGGCTGCATACAGGAGCATGGGCGACTTACAAGCACTGAGAAAAATGTCTCAGTAACCAGGAACTGCTTTTGCATTCTGGAGTGTGTGTTGGGGCGGGGCTCAGGGCCTCGTGCCCTCCTCTCCATGGTGGAGTGTTAGTGGGCCCAAGTCTATTGCAGGCAACTGTGTTGTTGAGAGTCCAAGGAGGCAGCGTCCATGGTCATGTCTATTTCACATCAGCCTTCTACAACACTCTGAGTCAGGACAGCTCCTTGCACATGTGATGTTAACTAGAGGTGGGAGTAGGCATAGAACATTCTGGAACAATTATGGAAGAAAACTGGGTGGACTGAGTGTACAGAAAGTCCTGGTTATTTGTACTTCTTGGGATAACTGGTGTCAGGGAGAGAGGCCTGCAGAAGCCAGCTGGCCTGGACTCGGTCTGAGAACCCCAGAGGCAGAATGGCCTCTTCTTCCTGCCAGGTAGGGTGACAGGAGTCATGACAGCACTGAGTCTACCCTGACAGCTGTGTGGACCTCTGTCCCTGTGGCAGAGACAAGGTAGCAAGACTCAGTAGCACTGTTCCCTGATCAGTCAGGCCCTCTGTGAATTCACAGAGCCTCTGTTAGCTGTTCGGGAAAGGCTGCAGAAGACACGGGGAAGTAGGCAGGAATAAACGTGCTCTTTGTTATAAGAAGTTAAGACTTCCCAGGAGGTTCCAGGTAGGCAGAAGTATGCCTGCATGCACACCAAGGTGACCCCTTGCAGCTGTGAGAATAAAAGCAGGCGTCTCTCACCGCAGAGAAGAGCAGAACTACATTGAAGGGGTTGTAAGGCCACCAGGCACGCCCCACCCTTTGACACTGCTGTCATTGCCATTTACAAAGTTCAGGCTCGTTAGGTTAGTTTGTAATTTTGAATGGAGATACTTTGATAACTGTCCTGGGCCTCAAGCAGCTAGCTGTGTGGCTGAAGGGTGGACATGCTTGGTTAGAAGAAAGAGCCCAGAGCATAGTAGTTCTACCAGAATGTAGTAGGTACTCTGTGGATTATGTGCTTCCTTTAGCGAACTGACTCACAGTCTGAAAGACCTTCCTGGTGCTCATTTTCGTTCTCTTGTTTTATTTTGAGTGAACAATGAGTGCATGGATTTCAGTAGACAAAACAATAGCAAACCTCCTGAAACGTTGGGGCCCTGCTGATCTCAGCCCTTCTTGTTCTCTCTTAGGCCTGGGCAGAAAGCTAGGCAAGGAGCTCATCCCACCCTGGGAGGAAGACCTCACCTGGTCTTCCTTTGTCTGATTTGTAGACAAGACTTAGGTTGCCTTTGTGGTCTGTTCCTTCCTTAACTTGTTCATATTCTGCCTGGTGCTGGCTGCATTGGGTCCTTTTGAACACATATATTTCTCACATGTGTCAGTAAATTTAAAAGATACGTTTCCCGAAGTATTTCTAGGTCAAGATTATGTGCATTTATGTTTTTAAAGATTTCACTGACACATACTGATTATGCTTTTATAGGGTACAATGTAGCAATTCAATACCTGGATGTATCTGTAATGACACTAACGCTGTGATCTCCGCAGCCATTTATGTCTGTGTGTTTCCAGCCTTCAAGTTCCTTTCCTGGAGTTCTTTAAAAAATACAAAGTAATTTGTGACCTCAAACGGCCCTGCTGCGCTGAAGAGCATGAGAACCCAGTCCTTCCAGATGACTGTTTTGGCACCTGTCACCCAGACCCCAGTGACTGGCCACTTGTTCTCTGTAAATCTATACCAGAGACCCCATGAGAGTGTGGCCTCCCCACCTCCCCCACCAGCTCAGTCTGCCTTCTCACTACCCCCCCACACCAGCTCAGTCTGCCTCCCCCACCCCCCATACCAGCTCAGTCTGCCCCCCACCCTCCACACCAGCTCAGTCTGCCCCAACCCCCACCAGCTAAGTCTGCCTCCCCACCCCCACAGCAGCTCAATCTGCCTCCTCACTGCCCCCCCCCCCAGCTCAGTTGGCCTCCCAACTTTTTTCTCTGTGCTGACAGCAGTGGCATGTCAGTCCGGTTTAAATTTGCATTCTCTTTTTGTGAGTTGGAGTTGGGAGTTTCTGTGAGAGACACATTTGAGTTTCATTTTCTATGACTGTCTACTTGCATCCCTTGGTGACTTCTCTTGGATGGCTGGTCTTTTGCTCATGGATCTGTAGGTCTTTATCTACTAGACAAATTAGCACTTCTCAGTAGGAGTTCAAATATTTTGATCCAGTTAGTCATTTGTCTTCTCTCTTTGTTCCCACTTCTTCTTGTAATTCAAAATTTTCTATTTTTTTAATGTAAGGTTAGGCAAAGATTTCTTGAGTATGACACAGATAGCATGGTCCATAGAAGACAAAAAATGTGACAAACTGAATGTCACCAGAATTATGAAGTTCTGTCCTACAAAGGGTGCTGTTCACAGAGTGAAAGACAAGGCACAGTCTGGGAAGAAAATGTCTGCTGATCCTGTATCTGAATGAAGAAGAAAGAAAAAGGCTTGCACTTAGAAAACGTAAAGATTTCTTAAACTCAATAACAAAAAGACAAATGACCCAATTAAAAATAGGCAAAAGGTTTCAATAGACATCTCACCGAAGAAATTCTAATAGCAGCTAATGAACCTGTAAAGACATTCAACATTATTAATGGATAGGAAAATGATGTAAAAACTACAGGAAGATACGTGTGTCCAATTGGATTGCAAAGCTATAAAAGGGGGGGGGGGACAGCAAGTGTCTCCCAAACTTTGGGTGGGGATAGAAGAAAACTTGACTGTCACCCACTGTAAGGTTTGAGCAAACTGACCGTGTAGCTCAGCGATTCTGAACCCTGGGGGGAGGGGTGCCTGGAAACACAGGAGTGCAGGCTAGTGGCTGTGCAGAGCTCAAGCTGTGCATGCTCAGGTGTCTGTCAGCAGGTGGATGGATTTAGGAAGTGCAGAATATCCACAGGGTGAACTGCTGTTCTGGGAGAAAAGGAACAAGGGAATGATGCATGCAGTGTCGTGACTAATTCCTCACGTGTCCTAGGCAGTAGAAAAGAAAGGAGACAAAAGCACACTGTGTGTCTGTTTATAATAATTTACAAGGAAAGCATCCTGGTCCTTAACACACTTTGGGTTTGATGGGCAGGTTGTCACTTTGATTGTCATGGTATCACGTGTGCACAGACTTTTAGGACTGTCAATCATTTCCTATATGTGGGGTTATTATATGTCTTATATTCTCGCACGAAATTTTCTTCAAAGATGAGGAAAACCATGTGTAATAGGAATCTTTTAGATGATGCTTTTTTACATTTATTTATTTGTTATGTATGGGGTTGGGCAACATGAAAGAGTTGGTTTTCTCCTTCTGCTGTGTGGGTTCCAGGGATCAAACTCAGGGCCTCAGGCTTGGCAGCAAGCACCTTCAGCCACTGAACCATCTCACTGGCTCTTAGCAATCTTCTATTTTGTGAGTTCTAGCTCACATGATTTTTTTCTCACTCTGGTTATGAAAAATATTTCTACCTTTTTCTCTAGTATTTTTTGCAAGCCTAGACAAAGACTCCTCAGCTATGACAGTTAAGACAGATTTTCTTGTGTATATAATTGATCTACATGGAATTCATTTGAGTATACAGTATAACACATAAGTTTAGATTCTTTTTTCCCAGTTGAACCAACATATTTTGAAAAACAAGTAAGTCTCTTCTATAGGTTTCTGAAATATTATTTACCAGATAGAAAGTTTCTGTATATTTCTCAACTTTTTTGATTCTCTCTCTCTCTCTCTCTCTCTCTCTATATATATATATATATATATATATATAATATATATATATATATCTCAAGATACATATATATATATATGTATCTTCAAGTGATATTGAGCTATTTCTTCATTGCTTTACTTTTCTTTTCCATAAAGAATTTAGAATCAACACACTCAAATTCAGACTGTTCCATCACTTTGTGGGGCAGTACTTCAGATCCCTTAAATGTGGCAGTGGCTGTGCTGTGACAGGAACCATCACAGCCCTGTGCCCCCTTGCTTCAAGTGGTTGAAGATGGATCAAAGTCTTTCTTCTAAGGTGAGACCCTGGATCTGGAACATTGGGGTTAATCTTTTGTGTGGGGGTGGTGGGGAGTGCATGTGTGCACACATACTGGGAGACCAGTCTACAAACTTAGGTGGCACTCCTCAAGAGCCTGCTTCCTTCCTTCCTTCCTTCCTTCCTTCCTTCCTTCCTTCCTTCCTTCCTTCCTTCCTTCTTTCTTTTTTCTCTCTCTCTTTCTTTCTTTCTTTCTTTCTTTCTTTCTTTCTTTCTTTCTTTCTTCATTAAAATAAGGGTTCTGATTGGCTTGCAGTTGAAACATTAGACTAGGTTGTAGGCCAGTGAGTCCCGGGGATCTGCCTGCTCCCATCTCCATGTGCTCAAAGGACCCAGTTTTCATAACTGGGGAGGGGGGCAGAGCTGTGGAGAGCCAGGATTGCCCTAGCAGAGTCACCTGGTATGTGGCATTTCAGGGTTCAAGAAACCCCGGGTTCTTCTGTTTGACACCTGTTTCCCAGGAATGTTAGTAGTGACAGGAGAAGTGAGTCTAATTCAGCAGTGGGGCATGAGTTGATCTCGCTAGCCCTTGATCCTAAAAATGGGGATTTCATGAAGCAGGCAGGAAAGTGAAGGCCAGGCAGGGATGGGTCAATTCAGCCTGCCGTGGGTGCTGAGGCACCATATACAAAGGACAAAAGAGCCCCTCTCCAGGATGTCAGTGTACTTTGAGCTGTAGGACGCAGTCTTCTTGAATATGGAGAGCTGGGAAGAAAGAAAGGGGAAGAAAAGACAGGAATGAAGCCTGTTCTGTGTTCTTAGAATTGCTAAACTGCTCAGGACTCTCCCTAAGGAAGGGTCATAATTAGTGAGGCATGACGCACCCATGCAGCTTGCTGATCACTGTGCTGACCGCAGCCCCACAGGATGACAACCCATCAGAGAGAGCACTCAGAGGGGAGGGAAGGGAGGAGTGAAAAGCTCAGGCCCTGGGACCTCCATGGTCACCACACACAAAGCCAACTGCCCTCCTAGAACTTGGTTATTTATGTGCCTGCCATTATTTCTCACACTTCCGGCCATGCCCATTTTAAGAGCTATAGGCGAGGTATGATGTAATGGGGCTCCATCCACAGCACCACAGTCACAGCCAGCATTAACCTCTGCCTTGCACACCCTGTCCTGTGAACCCCAAACAAATTCCAGATCACTGATATCACCTGCTTGGGAATTAACTGGGGGTGCTTGGTGTCTTAGGAGCTGTTTGCTCTAAGTCTGTGTTTTCCTATGTCAGAACCACAAGATGTGATTTTGAGGCCTTGAGAAATCACTCTTCATGTATTGCCCTTTATTCGCTTGTGTGTGTGTGTGTGTGTGTGTGTGTGTGTGTGTGCGCGCGCGCGCGTGCGTCTGTCTGTCTGTCTGTCTGTCTGTCCATCTGTCTGTCTGTGCTGGGCAGAGGCCAACACCTGGTATTTTCCTCAATTGTTCTCCAACTTTTCTTTTGAGGTTGTCTTTTACTGAACCTGGAGCTCACCCACTTGTTTGTGCTAGCTGGCCAGTGGGCTCCTGGGGTCTTCCTCTCTCCATCTGTAGGCTAGTGTTAAAGCATTTGTAGTCATACCCAGCTTTCTTCTTCTGCATGGTCACAGGGGCTCACAGATGCTCCCAGCCTTTCATGTGCATGCTGGACATCAAAACTTAGGTCCCCATGCTGACAGAACAAGGACTTTGCTTACTGAGCCCTAGTATGCCCTTCAGTAGTGTGGTCCTTCCTTCTGGAGTGGCTATTTGCAAACTAATGCAGGAGGTAAGTGAGGACCAAGGTCAAGCCTTGTCCTGTCTTGCCTGCTTCAAAACCCCCTCAAGAGCCTCTTGATGAAGCAGACTTGGTAGCTCTGCAGCTTCCATGAAGTCCATATTGGAACATTTACTCTGGACTACTCTTCCACCATGCCTCAGCCCATCAGTGCTGATCCCTCACCCATCATCTCACAGGTTTCCCTGCATCCACCACACAGCAAGCCAGACTTGGCCTTTGGGCCAGGCTCAAGCTGGGCCTGGAGTTCTGCTGGGGACCTGGAGGAAAGAAGAACCATCAGCGTGCGTGAATGAAATTAAGAGAGGGAAGGAGGGATAAGGAAGGGACAGAGGAAGGGAGTGGCAAGGCACAGAAGGAAGAGGAGTAGAGAGGGAGGAAAGGCTGGTTCATTGAGGGTGGCCCTGGGAGAGCTGCCATCTCTCTGTCAATCTGTCCCTGGGTTAAGTTCACTGACTATATCGTGGGACTCCAGTGTGCAATTACGTTCAGAAGTGCTTTCTCACTCAGGTACATAATGACTCATGCTGAGAATGTAATTAAAATATTGTGGTGGTTTAAAAATAATACTCTATTAGGATAATACACGAGATGGCTAATTCAGAGTGCGTGCTTCCTGCTCTGATTGGGCCTCCGTTAGACAGTACCTCAGGCATTTCATCTGCAACACAGCACAGAGGTAAATACTTTGCCTGGCTGGAGTGCGCTGCATACTGCATGCTGGGTGGCTGACATTTGAGAATTTCTACGCGCCCCAGAAGCTTCTGAAAGCAGGGGCCCAACTTGACTCTGCTGTTTGAAGTACCGGCCTCGGGCTGCGGCAAAGCTCCTTGAAATGCCACCTCTGGGCTGTCCCTGCGGAGATCGGGCTGGACACCTGCCCAGCGACCTTTGCTTCTGTCCTGCAGATTTCACAGGTCGGGGTTCTAAGCTCCAAGATGTGGGCTTGCTGTCTGGGTGGGAGAATCTTGGGGGCCCAAGGTTGCACACCCACCCCCAGTCCCAGCAGGGCAGGTGAGTTTCCAGTATCTTTTCCTTTATTTTGTCTGTAAATCAATGATTCCATAACCAGTACTGACCCTAGGCACCCACCCCTGGCTGAGAGCTGCCCTCCAAGCTTATAGGCTGCCCATGGCCCTCCTCTGCTCCTCTTCTCATAGGAATTCCTACAGTAGCTGTACCCACACACTGCCTGTAACTATGTTAAACCTTTATAATTGTATCTACAGCCAGCATGGTCCTCACAAAGGCCAGCTGCCCAGTCTGATACTCAAATTGTCTCCTGGTACACAGCAAGAGTCTCTGGGGACTATAGCTGGCTTGTTATTTCTGAAAAGACCCTTCTTCCTCAGGAGGTTAGCTGGCCTGGCTGGGTGACCCAAACAAGCAGCACTGGCCTCCAGGAGCCTCAATCTCAGCTACTATACTGTTGGTTATTTGGTTTTTTGTTTGTTTGTTTTTTGTTTATTTGTTTGTTTGTTTGTCTGCCTCCTTTCTTCTTTTTGGGAATGGAGTTACTGGGTTTGGTCTTGGTTTGAAGATGAAAATAGAAAGAGCCAAGGTCAGGGGGCCAAGGAGCTGTCCCACCAGGAGAGCTACCTGCAAAGGTAACAACCTCATTGGCCCTGTGAGGTGGCCCCTATATGAGCTGTGAACTCTGGGAGATGGGTATGCCTTCTGAAAAATCTACATGGGGCATGTGGGAGCTGTGTCTGTTTCTGTGTGATTTGGTTTGGTTTTTGCTTACGTTTCATTTTGGTTTTTTGTTTGTTTTTACTGAGACAGTGTCTCACTATGTAGTTCAGGCTATCCTCAAACTCTCCACTCTCCTGCCTTGTCTCCTAGGTACTGACATCTCTCTCTCTCTCTCTCTCTCTCTCTCTCTCTCTCTCTCTCTCTCTCTCTCACACACACACACACACACACACACACACACACACACAACACACACACTCAAGCTCAAATACCCCTCTCAGCCTAGCTCTTTCTTTTCCTATGCCTTTATGCTAATGTATCATTGAAGGTCTTCTGAGAGTTGAGCTGGCAATAACTTCCACTGATATTTTTGCCTAGAAACTGGGTTTTCCTCACAAGCTTTTTCCTCCAGAGAAGCTGGTGTGGGGCACTGGGAGCAGCAGGGGCTGGGGGCATTATAGAGTGGTGCTGAGAAGGGCTACTTGCTGAGGGTAAGATGGGCCAGCTTTGCCTGAGAGCGGTGTGTGTGTGTGTGTGTGTGTGTGTGTGTGTGTGTGTGTGTGTGTAGACTCCTGCACCCCAGCTTCTCCATCTCTATTCCATCTCTCCCCAGAAAGAACTACCTGCCCTACTGCAAGGCCCAGCAGAACCAGCCAGCTCCTGTTCTTTCTTTCCAGTGGCCCTGACTACAGTCACTGTCACATTCAAGGTGTGGTCACCTATGGTCACTATCATCACCTGATAACCATGTCCCATCAGTCTGATGAGTTAGTTCGTTCTTACTTCGCCAGAGAAGCCAAAGCTCAACACCCTTTGAGAACCCTTGTATTTAGTGTGGGAGGGGAGGATGTCTCTGGAGCCCAGGAAGCTTCCATCAGCCTGAACCTAAGGAAGCAGACCCTGCTTCCTCCTATAGAGCGCAGCCTCTCCCTGCTTCCCCACCCAATTACTCTCTCCCAGATCTCCTTTGGGATCTTCCAGGCCCTTGGTGGATAGTTCCAGAGCCAAGAGCCACACATTTTCATAAGTATTCATCTCTTGGATAAGGTTGCTTTGAATCCAAAATCCCAGGTGCCTCAGAGGTTTATATTTTTCTTTGGGGCAAAAAAACTCACCCTACAAAACAAGTCTCTATTCTTTCCCATGGGCAATGAAGCCAGCAAACTTGGAGTTGGCCCAGCTTCTACAAATACATACACTTTAGGCCTGAGGAGGAGTCAACAAGACAACCCCCCCACACACACACCCCATCATCAGTCCTAGAGGCAGGAACACATGCAACTCACCCAAATTCCCAAGCTACACTTCCATACATAGTCCATGGAGTGGATTTTGGGACCTTGAAGCTCTCTCTCTCTCTCTCTCTCTCTCTCTCTCTCTCTCTCTCTCTCTCTCTCTCCTGGGCAACCCTGTCCATAACTATAACCATGGGCTATTGAGCTGGTGATGTCCAAAGCATGAGACTTCCTGAAGACTAAATAGGTTGTCAGCTTCTCCTCACCCCCCAGGATAACAGCCATCCCTTTAGTCCACTCCAATGTCTGTAGAAAAGTCCCTGAAATGTAACAATCCGATCTCAAACTATGTACCAGTGTTAGAAACAGTCCCACCCCATGTCTCACTGTGCTGAGACACAGCAGAAGTTGCAGGCTCACTCTCCCTTCTACCAGGTCCCCAAGCTCTTGCACACTGGTGTCAGGATAGAGCTCACTGTCCACATGTTTTGGTTCTTCTGAAAACGAAACTTTTGACAGACAGTACAGTGCAGTATAGTGGAATGGCTCTGCAGTCCTTCCTACCCTTGGCTTCTGGTAGACCAGCCTCCCTTCTGCCCTCCTTGGCCTTCAGCCTTTTCTATGTGTGTTTGTTGCCTACAGAACATGGCTCACAGATTGTTTGGAGCCCAAATCTGACCATGTGAGCATCTCTGTATTTTTGACTGCATAAGCACTACATTTGGGATGGGGCTAAATGATTTTTTTTTTTTTTTAGGATATGGTGTGTCCTTCCCTTCATCCCATTTGCTGCTTTGGCAGGCACCATTGTCTCAGCTGTTCTTCACATCTGGGGTGTCAGCGACTTGCCACCTTTGGTAATGATACTCTGCCTCTAAGATGGTCATTTTCTTGTGGTTCTGAAAACTTCTTGAAGGACCATGATGCCAGGCATTCTTGCTGGGACCTGTACTGTCCCCATCATGGAGGCCCCTACTCCATATAGGGGACCAGTGTTCTGGTCCATCTTGAGGCCTTGGAGCACTGCAACACTGACTCTCCCCACTGTCTCTTGCTGACACCCCAGTCTCAGTACTCTGTCTCCTCAACTACCAGCAATCACTGCGGCATCTCTGCAGTTTCAGAACCACTTAGCACCTGTGACTTTCATTTCCATGTAATTTAGCATCGTGCTTCTCTGTGCATTTAGGTCTCTCACTTCCAGGTAAGTTAGCATTGTGCTTCTCTATGTGTTTAGGTTTGTCTGCTGACCCCAGAGTCTACTGTTCACTGGGTTCCCACATCCCTTTTCCTGGGAACGGTTCTGTGTAGTTGAGTATGGGCAACATCCTCGGTATAGCTGGTCATTGCAAATGTAGACAACTCCTGTGTTGACTTCATCCCTGTGTGGGCTATACACATTATTCTAGAAAGTTCTAGCTTTCAAATGCTGTTGCTGTTGAGGAATCTAAAGCCTTTCCACTGTTTCTCCTGTCATAATTATTCTTTCTTTTCCTCTGAGCATCTTTAGAATTTTCTCCTATCCGTCCTATCTGTGGTCCCTGAATATTCTGGCTACATCCGTATTGATCTGGGTACCTGGGTCCAACACTCCCTGGCTCATTTGGTATTTGGGAACTGCCCATCTCCTCCTGTCTCTCTCATTCTCACCTGGCCTCTCCCTGTCCTTGAGGTTGGTCCTCAGCTCCCTTCCTGTTTGAACATAGCTTTGTGTCCTTTTCCAGGCCAGCCAGCCTGGGTCTCCGTAGAAACTTCCATCCACTCAGCTTATGAGTAAAGGGTTATACCTGGTGGGAATCATTTTCGCTGTAAAATAGAGCACATCACTTCCAGGTTTCAGCCTGGGTTCTTGTCTCTGCGGAACCTCCTCCTCACTCTGTACCTACCACCTATGGGAACAGGGGGAGCCATGGAGACCTGTGTTGACCAGTGAAGGTGGGTCTATGCCTTGGAAGTTCCACCCCACCCAATGAGAATCCTTGCTGCCCTAGTTCTCCATCTCCTGCTCAAGAACAGAGGCATTTGGGTGCCCCCCACCCCCAACTCTGCACACCTCTGACTCAGGATCTTCTTTAGACCTTCAAGGCTTCAAGAGTCCCAAGTGCTTGGCCAAAAGAGAAGTGAGAAAACCTTGCATTTGTTCCCAGTCTCCACACTACCTCAGGATCACTGGGACTGCTGGGCTCAGAGCTGAGAGAACAATGGGCTTATTCTGGGACTCTGTTGCATTGGAGTCCTGTTAAAGACAGTTACTAGGCTCTAGGTAGGGGTCAGTTGCACCTCAGAAACCTCTATGTATTCTCCAGAGCTCCTTTGAGGATGTGTGGGGCATACAGACATATGCTTGGAGGTGGGGTGTGTGTGATAAGTGTACCTTTAGCGGTGCTTGCCATGCCTTGGTACGGCTCAAAGTACCCACAATTCCTAACTATGTTCCCTCATGGATTCCTATTTCCATTTTCCAGATAAGGAAATGGATGCATAGAGATGGTAAATGTGTTGCCCCAGAACCCAGGAGGTCAGCGGCCCAGTGGACAGCTTAGTCCAAGTCTGACTTTCTGCAGTTGGATGTGAGTCTCACAGAGCTCTCACACTTTCCAGTCATGTGCTGTCTGCATGTCCTCTGTCTGGGAAGGGTCTTTCTCTGGGCTGAGTCCCCTGAGTCTTATCTGTTTCCTTTTCAGTCATAGGCTTAACAGTCTTCAGGGGACTGAGTATGTAGCAGACAGTCTGTAAACCCTGTGGGACACATGACCAGGAACAGATCCCCAGTTTAGTCTGTTATCATTAGGGAGCATCTTTCCCACTGACCTCCAAACCCTTGCTGGCTTTGTCCCTGAAAACAGGACACCACACAGAAGGAGGTGAGGGGTTATCATGAGATTGGCCCAATCCCTGCAGCGTGGTTTGGGCAGCATGGCTCCATGAACCCCATGAAGCAGAAGAAATGGGGTAGGCGAAGCCCAGAGAGCTCAGCAGTCTCAACTTACTACTACATGTAGTCCTACAGAAAGCAGGCTGGGGTGAGTGGAGCCTGTAGACATGGAGCTGGGAGAAGGAATCCAACAACAGCCTAAAGCCAAGCAATCCCGAGTCCAGGACAGCCAAGTCAAGCACAGGGCCTCAGCCAGGGCACCACCCTGATGATTACGTTATCATTGGAGAGATAACGTTGGAGAGACAGTAGCCTAAGAGCTCACCCCTTCCTTCTTGGCCACACATCTTTTTTCAAGATGGTTTCATACATACCCCATTTGACTAGTGGCCAGGGGCCTTTCCCATCCTCTGCTCAGCCCCATGTCTGCCTACGAAGTTGGTTTCTACACCAAGGAGCTTAAGAATGACAGCCAGGGATGCAGCACCTCTGTGTCCTTGATTTCTTCCCAAGGGAGAAAATCTTAGATTAATGATCATGATGACAAACACATTTTAAGATTGGGGGTGACATGTTCTTCCTCATCAATTTCTATTCCTCGGGTCATTAAGCCTTGAAGTTTAAAATGGAAAGATGTTCAGTGAATTAGCATAAGGTTCAGGAGCTGTACTCTGGGAGGAAGCCACCCCAGGTTTGGGACATGAGAGCTGTGTTTGTCCATCATTCCATATCAGCCTACAGTGTCTTTAAGCAGCTTCAATGTGATCAGCTGTCTGTCCTTGTGTCCCAGCCCTTGCTCAGTCCCATGGCTGGGGTCTTGCAAGGTTAGTGTCGTCTTGAGGGTGAGGTAACATCCTGGGTCTTGTGGATAAACTTCATAAAAAGTTCTGCCATGTCCCCATTTTGAATTGGCCAATCCCACCCTCTACCTGATTTGATGAATCTTTGGAGTGTCTCTGGGTACCTTAGCCTGGCCTTGTGTTGCTGTTCCTTGGGTCACACAGAACACTGCACAGTTAGCCATCTATTGCTGGTGTGGGCTGGACCTTCTGCCCTGCAGTTTCTCTCTAGCTTTGAGATCAGCACCCTGCCTCCCAGCCCACACATGACTAGGCCAATTTGGCAGACCCATGATCTCCTTCCCAGGAGGCCTGTCCTGTGGCCTAACACTTGGCAATTCAGGAACTTCTGGTTGAAAAAGGGATCAAGCCTGGGGGTCCCATGATGCCTTCTTTGGGACTGTGACCTCACTCATACATTCATGTTCCCACCTGTCCCCCACCTCTAGACCCAACACTCTCCCTCCTTCCTGCTGACTGGACTTCTGGACTTCCTGAGTCCTATAGCCAGGCCCAGCTTCTGGAGGGACTCAAAGGATAGAGTTAGAGCCAGCCCAAGTCATAACTTGACTTGTGACGGTGCCCCTTCACAGGACTCTTCCGGAAGGCGGGCCCTGGGAATCCAAAGGAAGTGTTACACAGAAGATCCCAGGAAGGTACAGCAGGGCATGTCTTAATAGGTCGTGGGACTGGGGGTGCTGGCAGATGGAGAAATCCAGGGCCATGCGTTCCTGAGGGCCCATCCTACGTGTGTGCCCATAAACCTGAAGCCAGTGCCCTGCTAGGCACTGCTGTGCTCTGTTCCTCCCATCTCCTCACTGCCTGCGGGATGTTGGATGGCCATGCTTTTTCTTAGGCAGTCCATGCGGGACTAGCACAAATGGGTTCACGCTCAGGGCTTAGCCTCTCCTTGGCCTCTGCAAAACACTGGTGACTTGTTTAAAGTGACTTGTTTCTCACCAAGATGAGAAACTGAGGAGATGGTGATAGTAACAGCGAACCTTCCGGGTGGAGATGGGGGATCTGGAAAGCACAGGGAGTGAGGAAGTGACAGGGATAGGAGTGACAGGAAGCGGAGCCATCCCATGGAATCCTGGGAGGGTCTTGATGGGAGGTTGGGGCTGCATAACATGCACTGCCTCATAGTGTGCTTTGGAAGAAATTCGGTCCTCAGTGTTCATTTCCCCAAGAAGACAGCCATGAGCACTCCAGCAGGAGGCTGAGCAGTGAAGAAGGAACCTTATCTGAGGCAGAACTGTCCCAGAGCTACAGGGAAGACATCTGTCCCCCAGGTCTTGGAACTTTAGGCCCCATCAGGAGGATTCCTTTCTGGGGAGACTGGGGTTCCAGGAATTAAGATTCTGAATGTTTTTAGAGTTTTGAAAGCAAGCACAAAGCAGAATTATACAGAGTTCTCCAGACTTCCTTCTGAATTCGTGAAGCCAGGAACCTGGGAGTCGATTCCAAACGGCACAGGGAAGACAGCTTCATGTTCAAAACTTTAACTCAATTATCCAGGAGAGAATTCTACCCAGATAGTCAATAAACACATCCCAGAGGAGAGCAGAGAGAGCCAGGGCAACAGGAAAATGTGTGGAAGAGGAGGTGGCCGGAGGAGGGCATCTTCCCAAGACAGGACAGTGAAATACCTATAGACTTCCAGTGTCTACCTTGCAAGAGGAGACAGAATTCTCATAGTGTTTGATAAACCTAACCAAAAAAACAAAAAACAAACAAACAAACAAAACCAATAACAAAACCTAAACCAAAGTGTTGCACACCACAGAGGAGGAAACTCCTGTGTGAGAGTGGTGCAGCCTCTGTAGCCAAGTTCTCATTTTCTTATTCATGACAGCAACAGACAAAACAAAGTTTAAAGGGCTAAGAAGTGTGTGTGCTGGGGGTGGTGCGGGGGGCTGGTATCTTGTTGCTTAGAAACATGGGGGTAAATAGAGGCAGTGGAAGTGGTAAAGGACAGCCTTCGTATCCTGGTCATGTTTCTGGCATGCTGTGCAGGACACAGCCCTTTCTGCACTAAGTCTTGCAGGTCTGTTTAGGTTTTTATATTATGCAAATGGGAGCTGGTAAAAACCATTTTTGAAGCTAAAACTAAAATAAAAATATACCAGGGCCTCATGTTGGGTTTAATGAACACAGAAAAGCACAGTGACCAACTGTGCAAGGTCTCTGGCCCTTCCCAGCATTCCCTGGCACATGGTTGACCATAATGAAAAATTCTGAGCCATAAATGGTTGTTTTTCATTTGCAATTAGCTAAAAATAATTAGCTGATTTTTTTACCTCATTATCTAGTTATTCCTTATTCCCTAATTACCTGTGTGGGCTTTGCACTGACTGTGGACTTGGTAACAAATGAGAGAGAGAAGGCCAGGTTTATTGACACTGCTTGGCTTTTGGTTTCCGGCTTTACAGAGTTAGCAGGGAGAATTGTCTCAGGGAGCTCCCCATTCCTCTGTGCTCTGGGGCTGTTAAAACTTCCACTTCAATGATTCTAAGGCATTCACGCTCAATTTCATACTCTCTGAATATGTATTTAACTGGAAAGTCAGTCTCTCCTCCCTGGAAAGACAATGGAGGGTTTGAGGCCCATACCTTTGAGCTGGGAACCTCTTGCCACAGCAGGAAGCCAGGCTCTCAGACTTCACTGAGCCTATAGCAAGGCCCAGCTGGGCCCAGTGGCATCTCCTCACACCCCACAGCTCAGAGCAGGGGCTCCCATCCTCCAGCTCTGCCACTTGACAGATGGCCACCCAAAGCCCAGAGAAGTGAGGGAGCTTATCCAAACCTACACAGCTAATGCCTCTTCAGAAAGTCCCATCTCCACAGCTTTAGTGTTGCTTATATAATCTTAGGGAGGAATCTTGTAAATCTTCTAAGTTTGGGATTTTCACGAGGTTTGGAAGTTTTCTTAGCTTCCTAAGGCTTATGCATCTCCCTCCAGGAGGGACTTTCAATTTGAAGAACATGGCTACATATTACCCTCAAACCATGGTGTATCAGTCCCTGCAGGCTCAGCTGACAGAGGTTTGGACCCAGCAGGGCTCCAGAGGCCCCTCACACTGAGAGTCTCAGAAGCCACTTTGAAAATCACTGCCTGGACCTTTCTAGGCAGAAGTAGGGCTAGAAGTCAGTGGGACAGACAGTCACATTTGTCCAGAAATACAGGCAGCGTCTTGGCTTTGATTATCTCCGCACCTGGGGAATGGAGGGAGCATCCCTACGGTCTCCTGCTCACTTGGGAATGTGAGTCTTTGTCTCTGCTCAGTTAGGATCTGGCTCTTCATTCCTGCTGCAGTGTAGCTCAGGGCCATTCAGCTGGGTCATGGGGACCTTTGTAAAGAATGTGCTTTCAATTAAGCCTCTCTAGCTGTGTGCTGGGTGCTCACTCGGGGCCGCCCAAGAGGCAGCACTCAAGGCTCCCGTGAAGCACCCTTGTGAAGACATGGCCCTCATGCAGATGTGCCTCTCACAGGTACACAGTGCAGACGTCTGCAGCCCAGGCTATGGCAGTGCTATGGTGAGGATGCAGGGGGGCAGGGGCTGCCCCATCAGTGGGTACTGAGCCAGGCACATCCCTTACACACAGGCCTGTGGGAAATAGGAGCTCAGGTCTGTGCTGATGAGAACAGTCAGGAGAGTGTTTTTATTTTCTTAGGCCACACTTCTTCCCTGTGTGCTTGCCTGTTTGTGTGATTGTTCAAACTTGGCCCAGTGGCAGTTTGGTTTGAAAACTGGTAACAACTCAGATCACAGGTTGGGGATGTGGTCCCATCAGGATGCTTTAGAGGTTGGAGAGCTGTAAAGCATCCCGAAGGCCTAGTCTCTCCTAATACAGACCCAATACAGAGATGTCACCCAGAGTGTGCCATATGCTTGTGGGATGACACAGAATGAGTCAAAATAGCGTTTTGTTATGTAGTTTGTTAATAGACATACATGATGTCAAGTCTATGTCTTCACATCTGTGGAATAGCTGGTGCCCCTAACCACTGAGATGTCCAGCCCAACACATTATTTTTGCAATCCCTCTTAGTCATAGTGGGCTGAAGATCTACCACTCTGAGCCCAACATTCAGGCCATCCTGATCTGTCTGCTAATGTTAATAAGAGAAATTTCTAGGTCATTCAGGGAGGAGCAAAATCCTCACCCTCATGTGACAGGAGGCCCTACTGTTTGGGTATCTGTGATGGCTGCCAAACTCACCCAGGTCTGGAATATTCTTCACTCCCCCTGACACATCCACCTCTCACCACCAGATACAATGTCTTCAGGGGCAGTCTTCTGAGCTCTGTGGCCCAGCCCTGCCTAGACACCTGCACTTCCTGTTCTGTTTCCCCCTAGCCTGCACTTCCTGTTCTGTTTCCCCCTAGCCTGCACTTCCTGCTCTGTTTCCCCCTAGCCTGCACTTCCTGCTCTGTTTCCCCCTAGCCTGCACTTCCTGCTGTGCTTCCCCATAGCCTGCACTTCCTGCTCTGTTTCCCCCTAGCCTGCAGTTCCTGCTCTGTTTCCCCCTAGCCTGCACTTCCTGCTGTTCCCTGCTTTCTCTGCCCTTGGAGACTGAGCTCCCCTGGCTGTTGGTCCAGACAGAATGAGCCTAGCTTCCTAGTGTTCCACTCCTACCCTTTGCCCCTCTTCTCTGAGCCTCCACTCTCCTCTCTCTGCCCTCTCATGATGCTCCAGAACACCTCTTTTCTTGCTTGGATGGCATGTCCCTTTATCCCAGATGTTACAGGAATATCACAGGATATTTTAATTAGGACCTAAAGTTCACAGAAGGGCCCACAGGGTCACCTATCAACCCCCATCCACCTCTCTCTTCTTTATTCTCTTGTGTACCCAACCCTGGCTCTAACCACCCACACCAGTCTTCCTCACATTGAGGCAGAGTAGGCTCAGACTTATGCCCGACAGCCTAGGCTTAGTATTCCATCCCTCTGCCAAAGACCCACACATAGTTGCTATCTGAACACCGCACATGGTCCCCTGCCTTGCTCTTCTATTTTCCCATCAATGCCCCAGACTTACCTGCTTCTGTTCCCTTGTGGAATGCAAGGCTCACACAGTGCACTCAGCCATACAATGGGACCTCAATGAAGAGGGGCTCAGAGCATGAGTTTGTCATTCTACACCACAGCATCCCAGAAGCTCAGTGTTTTATGATATAGAGTTAAACAGAGAGATTATGTCATTGCATACAGCAGGACAAAGAAGACAGATCATTGCATGCAGATAAAGAAGGAGGCAGTGCTTATGGTGTAGATCTGGACCAAGGGAACCCAGGTTAACTAATGTTGGTAGGAGCAACCGTAAACATCTAGGAGAGAAGGCCATAGTGGACATTTTCTGCACATACCAACGTCCACATGTGGTCATGGAGAGCCCTTGATGATGGTCATGCCTGCTCTGTCAACATTCAGCCAGGACTTCACCCTGCAGGACTTTCCCCACACTCCCTATGGGCTGTCACAAAGCCAGTGAGAAGGTTCTGGGTGGGAGACAGCTTCCCCTGCCTCTCTGCTGAGGTAATAATCTTTTATTGGTGATGTAAACATCTTCCTCTAATTGTTTAAAATTACCTCAGCTTGATAAGCATACAATGTAAGTATATTATAGGTATAATTCAATTAATTTTCCAAAGAAAAGTATCAGTTAGATGCGTGTAAACATACTGGTTAAATTGTATGTCTTCATTCCTTCCACTCCAATGACGGAGATGGTGAAGAATAGACTATAAAAATTGCACCACGAGCTTGTTCTTTTTTTTTTTTTTAATCTCCTGTCAAATTATTGCTGAGACGCCCATAGTTGGTAGCGAAACATTGTGATCCAATGCTAGCAAGAGGCGAGACGCCATGTGTAGGTTACACATTGAGTTTAGGTAATGTACCAGAAAACATGGCATGAAAACACTAATTTTCTCAATATATATCGGTAGACACGCTGTTTACCAATGAGAAGTGAAGATGTTTTTAAACAGTTTGTTAACTTGAAGTCTTGGCTGGGCTACAAGTGAATCTGTTCTAGCTGGGCTTGAACTGGTAATGGAAGTGCTGAAGACTCTGCAGCTTACTAAAGTCCAGCTGCTTGGGTGATGCCCCAGGTCCCAGGCTTCAGAGAGCAGAGTGGTTCGTTATTTTCTAGGTAGGCAACTCCACTGTTAAGAGCAAACGCAAGCAGTTTCCCTCTTCTCTGCATCATAGCTTCCCACACCACGTACAGGCTCCTTATGGGAGATGACCTCCACACTCTGCAGCCCATCCTTCATGCAGGGAGCAGAGAGAGGTGTTATTAACTGTGCATCTCAAGTTGTTGAACGGGAGAGCCAGTTTAATTTAATTTATCTGGCCTATAAAAATAAAATAAGGAGAGGCAGGAGATGTGTTATTACCCGCCTTCGATGACACGGGCATTCAAACATTTTATTAGCTTATTATTGAACAGCATCTCTGACAAGAGGCTCTTTGTCTCCTGTGCCGTTCTGTGAAAACTATTCTTCAGTTTTAAGGAATAATTGTTGTCTAAGAACATGAGGGAAACATAGAATCTCATGGCTCGTGGGTCGATCTGGAGGAGGCTTTCTGAATGCTGGCTCCTGCCTGGTCCTGTTTAGCTTTCCCTCAGCTCTTTCCTTAGCTCTTTCTGATATCGTGACGTTGGGCAGCTTCATCCAAGGGTCCTTTAAGTAAGCCAGTTGGACCCTACAAAATACAGCCAAAGATACAAACTCCATGAGCCCCCTTTGCTCACAGGCTCCGTGGAACATTCCAGGGAACACTGGTTTGGTCACCGTCAATGCTTTTTGGCAGCTAATGCTGCTGTGCTCCAAGGCCAGGCCTTGTGTTACATACTAATAAGTACCTGCTAACATTGAAATGAACACAGGGTGACCCTACACAGAAGCCAGTACTCCGGCACCTGGCAAAATTACACATTTGTTCAACAACTGCATTTCTAAAAAGTGGCTGAAAGGCTCCTTGGATTGTGGGAAAGGTCATCAGTCTTGAAGGGCATTTTAGCCCAAGCAGGGACATGGCCTACAAGGTAAGGGTCCCAGGAAACATGCATCATGTTAGGCAGAGGGGGTACTCTTTCTTGCTGAGCATTTTGATATGGGTGTTCTATTACCATCATTTTGTAGTGACATCCTTGTGACATTAACGTGTGAGGTCTGGAGAGATGGCTCGGTGCTTAAGAGCACTGACTATTCTTCCATAGGACCTCGGTTCGATTCCCAGTACCCACATGGCAACTGTCTGTAACTCCAAGATCTGACACCCTCACACAGACATACATGCAGACTAAATTCTAATGTATATAAAATAAGAATAAATAAATTATTTTTAAAAAAACAAAGTATGAGGTCTGAAGAGATACTCCAAAGGATTGGGCAAAAAAGCCAAGGAGCTATTTCTCCATGTGATCTGTCTAATAAATTAAGTACATTTTGTAGGCTTCTTACATGTTATTTAAATACAGCTTTATGGAGGTTGTGTGACTGTGACAGGATCTCATGTCGCCCAGGTTGGCCTTGAACTCACTATGAAGCTGAAGTTGACCTTGTCCTGGGATTAAAATTTGTGCCACCATTTCTAGCTCTGTCACCTTATTTAATTTTATCAGCACCCACAAGGAAATCCTGTCACTACATTTACTTTATGCCTGCAGAAATCAGTGATCCAAGTGTCATTATCAGCAAGCAAACAAGGCCGTGGAGCAACAGCAAATACTCCACTCATGCAACTGGCTCATGCCAAGGGCTCTCCATCAAGCAGCCCATAAAAGCACCAGCTTCAGTAAAAACTGCTATGGCCACTGATTTAACATATGCTTGGGCCCAAATAAATTTTATTTTGCAATAGACAAATTCTTAGATCTTTTGTTTTCAAAGACCTGACTTATTGCCCTATTTTTAAAGGTTAAAAACATTGCTAATTGCCTTTATATTGATCTGTGGCTTCCAAAAATGTCTGCATGTATAATAGATGCATAAGACCGCATTTTAAGAGAAATGGAAGACATCTAAATTAAAACCCGTCCCCGGGGATTGCAGCAGAAGCAGAAATGGTAGTGATCAGACTCTGCTCCTCTCATTTTAAGTTTCTGGAGATGTTTTTCATGTGTGTCAGTGGAAGAGCAAACAAATCACATGAAAGAAAAGTAAATCTTCAAGTTATCAAAATCGATTGTTTCTCTGAGTCAGTGCTGTGGCTGTGTGTGGTCCTTGCTGTGTGGATTTTCTTGTGTGGTAGGGAAGTGGTGTGTATTGGTGAGATGCAGTGAGTCACTGTCCAGCATGGTCGCTGTTAGCCCTGTGTACCTTTTCAGACTTAACTATGAATTTGATACATTCAAAAATCAAATAAAATTGGAAGCTCAGTTCTTCCCACTAGCCATATCTGTGGTGCCCAGTCATCACCCTGGGTGGCTTGAGGCTACCACATTGCATTTACTGATACACATTTCTAACACAAGGGTCTGTTGATGTCACTGTCTTGAGAGAACTCAGGCTTATAGTAGAGATGGCCCCACAAATCATGGTGTGGCACAAACACGTGGTTTTATGCAGTCATGCAGTCTGCCTATCTTTGCATGTATGTAAGGAGCACATGTCTACCTTTTGTAGAAGGGAAAACCTCATTTTTTATGCCTTGAGACCAAGTTTAGGCTTATACAAATGTGTTTTCAATTTGACTCTAAAGCCTTTGAGACCTACCAGCTGTTTGGAGGTTCCCAGGGTATCCCTGTATCTGGCTCAGGATAGACCCTAGCCCAGGAAGGTGGGGGGGCGCCTACAGGAAGGTGTCTCCACTTTTATCTCTGGCATGACAACAGACTGAGTACCACAGCCATGGTCACAATGAGGAGCCAGAGCCCCAGGGACCACTCCAAGGCTTACACAATGTGACCTCTCTAGAGCAGCACACAGAACCACAGTGGGAACATTGGAAGATATTGGATGGCAATCCCCTCATGGACCTCAGTGTCCATTGTTTAGTTACTAGCCCTTCAGCTTGGGGTACTTTAGTCATCCTGGGGGCATTTATTTGTGTTGTCTCCTGTGACAGTGGATGAGAAGTACCTTCTGTCTCCACAGGGTCAGGTAGAAGTCTCTTTCTTCCTGGTATTTATCTTATTTAGACCATGGGAGAGCTCTGCTCCCTAAGTGGGATCCATAACTTTGATATATGAGAGTAGCCCAGCAAGCTGCAGGTCGGTGACATGGCCAGGTTGCCCCTCCCCCCACAGGCCTGTGCACCCATACAGCTGCTGGCTGGTGCCATTCTGCACTCGTTTTGTTTCTTACAACCTCTTTGCACTGGAACCCAGATGCAAGTGAATGGGTCACAAAAGAAGTATCTGGGTTAAATGCGTGCTAAACAGGTTTGAAATTACTGCTCATTGTGTGAAGCAGATGCAAGGCTCAAACAAATGCAAAACATGCAGATGCCAGGGGAGGCAATTCCACAGACACAGCCCCAGCGCCTGATGCTGCAGGGGTGAGATGGGTGCGGTCCCTGAAGTCCTCTGCAAGTGGGGCCAGCCCATGAATGCTGGAGGAGCTGGCAAGGCCAGGGACCCCTGTGCTTTAGGCACCATATGGTTCTCTGGTTGCTCTGAGGTGGGTCTTTATCCCTCTAACATCCAAAGAGTGGCACTCGCATCCCTGCTGTCTTCTGGGTGAGCCTATAAAGGTGCCTGGAGGCTTCCTCTTTCTACATACACACACACATATGCACGTCTTACCTTTGGCCAACAGTGAGTAGTGACGATATGGTTTGGATTAGCATGTTGTTTATCATTTATTTCTGTTTTTGATGTGTGTTTCTTGGTGATGCTTGATGGTTTGCAAGTTGCTGCCTGACTAACATGCCTGACAGGGACACACAGATGAGTTTTAGGATGACAGTGTTGATCAATCACAGAACCAGATGTATTGTCATGAGGGGTTCTGGACAAGTCCCACCATTCTGCCAGAGAAAAAAAAATGTGTCCTTTGTGGTCTCCTGCTAGGTGGCTTTTGCTGTTGGTGCTTTTTTCTTACTCCCATCTCCACCAACCCTGGAACTCACCATGCATCCCAGACTGCCCTCAGGCTGTGACAATCCCTTCTCAGCCTTCCAAGTGCTAGGATTACAGGCAGAAGACTCTACACTCAACCTGACCTTTTTACAAATACTTAGCTCCTAGCCTGCTCCCCAGGATGGACATCATTCTTTGCCCTAATACACTAAGACCCTGAGGCCCAAGAGGGCAGGTGCAGCAGGCAGGTCACCCTCATCACAGCAAGAATCAGAGCCTTGATCAGACCCCAGACAGCTCTGACACTCACACATCCACCCCTCTGCTGCCCACAAGGGAGAGCTGCACCAGGAACATCCATTCATATCTCTTTTCCTGTTTTGGTGTTGAACCAGTATCTGGGGGAGGGGACAATATTTATTCCTGAAATCTAGCTTTTGGTTCATTTAACATTTCGTCTTGCTTTAGAAATTGGGTATGCTAATCATGATTATTGTGTCTTGGGACACGTGTGTCCTTTGAGGAATTGCTAGAACTGTTCGCCACAGACATGATATCACCTGATTGCCTTATCTCTAGAGTATGAACATGTGAGGTCCACTCTTTGGCAGTTTTCAATACTCTAGTGCACTGGTAATTACTGCACCGTTAACTGCACTACCCTCTAACTGACTCTCCCATCAAGCCTCAAGCCTTTATGAGGACCCTCCAGCATCTCACCAGCAGCCCACCTCCAGCTGCACCCCACCCTGGCATCACCATTGCCCTCTCCTATCCCTTGAGTTCACTCTTTTGTCTTTTTGCATTCCATGTATCGGGGAGATAGTGCAATATTTTCTCTCCGACTTCACATGGCTTCCTCCTGGCTCATCCACACTGTCATGAATGACAGGCCTTCTTTCCACCAGCTGAATCCTATTTGGTTATGTTTGCACATTTTCTTCCGTATCTCCATTCACGGGTTGAGGGACACCTGGTGTATTTGGTGACTTTTCTGTTGAAGTGCTAAAACAACATGAGCAAAAGCAACTGTAGGAGGGATTTGCTTTGCCTTACAGTTTCAGAAGGAAAGAGTCTGTTATATTGAGAAGGGCGTGGATGGTGGCAGGAGCATGCAGCTAATTGATCACATTTCATCTGTACATAGAAAGCAAAGAGAGGGCTAGAGAGGTGGCTCATTGGTTAAGAGCACTGATTGCTCTTCCAAAGGGCCTGAGTTCAATTCCCAGCACCAACATGGTGGCTCACAACCATCTGCAACTCCAGTCCCAGAGATCTAAGGCCCTCCCTTCTCTGTGGGCACTGCATGAACATGGTGTACAGACCTACAGTCAGGCAGAACATCCATACACATAAAAATAAATAAACATGTTTTAAAAGAAAGCAAAGAAAATAGAAAGTGAGGCAGGTGAGCCTATAAATCTTCAAAACCTGTTCCTACTGACACTCTTCCTGCAGCAAGGCTGACCTACTAAAGGTTCAATAACCTCCCCAGATAGCGCCACCAATTGGAGATGGAGTGTTCAAACTCCTGAGTCTATGGGGACATTTTTCTTCCAACCACCACACTCGGTATGCTACCTGTGGTTGTCAATGAGCATGAGTGTGCAGGAGTCTTTTGGATATACTGGCTTCAGCTTTTCTGCAGGCAAATGGAGGAGTAGAGCCACTGATTCATACACAGTTCTATTTTTAACTTTTTGAGGGTTCTCCACCCTATTTCCCTAAAGGCTACATTAGTTCCCATCTCCTTTAGCAAAACACGTGGGGTCCAGTTTCTTGTGCGCTGATCAGCATGGCCGTCTTCGGTTTCTTGCATGACAGTGATTGGTCATGTTGAACATTTTTTTTTCCGTACTCGTTGACTATTTCTATTTCCTCTTTTGAAAAATGTTTATGTAGATCTTCTGACCACCCCCCCCCCCGCCTTGGTTTTTTGAAACGGTCTCACTCTGCAGCTTTTGGTTGGCCTGATATTCACGACGTTACATTCAAGCTGGCCTCAGACTTATGTCAGTCCTTCTGCCTAGGCCTCCTGAGTGCTGGGATTACAAGGCACGAGGCACCATGCCCAGTCTGATAATTTTAAGCTGAGTTATTTACTTCCTTGCTGCTGAGTTTCTTTGATCATCTCTATTTCCATTACAAACTCCTTATTAGATATATATCTGGGCACAGAATACAAGGGTGTGTGTCATTCTAGATTAGAAGCAGGGACTAGTATTAAGGAAACCAATAGGCATGCTGACACAGATGTACTCACATAGCAATGCTCCACTAGAACATGTGCCACGACACACATCTGACAGCACAGTCCAAGACTCAAGAGGAGCATGCTTCTATAAATACGCAGT
Organism: Cricetulus griseus; assembly: GCF_003668045.3. NCBI lineage: Eukaryota > Metazoa > Chordata > Mammalia > Rodentia > Cricetidae > Cricetulus > Cricetulus griseus. The sequence continues at coordinate 68,494,909 of NW_023276807.1, read as the reverse complement.
GAATGGGCAACGAAGCTGCCTTTGCCTCCTCCCTCTGACCTGGCATTTGCCCGTTAGCAAGATGAGATGGGATGCCTCTGTTACTGACTCCAAGAATATGTCCAACCAAGAAGATGGTCCTTTCACTGCCTAAAGGAATATTGAACTATACTGGACACATAAACATATATTCAGATATAGCAAGCACAGTATATTTAGCTGCATGGGAATGCTATCAATTGATTCCAGCTTTTGAGGCCTAGTGGCTTGGCATGTTTTTCAGAAATTAGCTCTTTTGAAAAAGAAGACATATCTTTAATAAACTCCTCATTTGTACTATCACTTCTTGGTGTGTGTCAAGGCAGGAGGTTCCCATCTTAGCAGCCTCATTCTGTGTAACACACAGAGCTGTGGAAGTTCACTCACTCCAAAGACCAGGTTAAGAGCGAGCTGATGACCAAGAGCTCATCAGCCAGTGGTCCTTTCCCTACCCATAGAAGTATAGCAACCATGAGGGATTTTTTTCTTCACCCCAAGGTTGGGCCAGGTGACAGGGGCAGCCATTGTGGAAGCAGAAGCTTTATTACTGCAAGAGAAACTGGTGATTTCTCCACTTTTGCTAAAGAGGTCCTGTGTACCAGTGGTTCTTATGGCTAACACCCACTAAATTCCCACAGGACAAATGTGCTCTTGGGAAAGACAGCTCTCTCATTTCCTGACCCCAGCAGATCTTCCCTAAGATGATGTCAGCTTTCTGTGCGACCACCTCTGTCTTGTGGCCTCAATGCTGAATGTGACAGTCTGTACTCGCCACTAGGCCAGACGTTTGGGGGTGGGGACAAAAAGCCCCCATGCTGAAACTGGTGAGGGTAGAAGAGAGGACATCCTTTGGGGGTGTCACAAACCAATCAGTTTCTCCCTGTGTCCCCTGGAGGAAAGTAGAGCGACAATGAGCATCCAAGCTGTTTGCTCTGCACACAATGGTAAGCAGAAAATCAGCAGGGGATGGTAGGACGCATGCATTGTCCCAGCTCTCCAGCCACATTGTTCCTTCTTTATTAAGTTCAGACATGATAAAGAGCCCCGCTCCTCCCTGGAGTGTGACAAGTGGTTGTCTAGAACCCTTGCAGGCAACAATTATCTTTATAAATAGGCCAGTGAATGCCCACCGCCACACTTGCACAATCTGCACTCCAGCCTTTGCACACAATGCGGCCAGGTATTAGTCACACAACTTGGGGCCACGGCAGAAAGCCAGGGACATAAAGAGTGGTCAATCAATGGCAGCCCCCCTGGCCCTGAAAACACAGCTCTTCTTCCTCACTCCACTTTCCATTAGTAGGGAGCAGATGGAGTCCAGGTCAGCCCTGATGGGCTGGGTTGGAGAGAGGGGGCGGGAGTAGGGGTATCAAGAAGCAAGGTGAGCTCCTGTTTGTGTGGGGAGACTGGACCCTGTAAGATGCCTGGGGAGCCTAACTTGCTCTGGGAAACAGGCCTTCTGTAGGTCTCTCTTCTGACCACACCCCCTACCACTAACTCCTTCTGAGATGACCCTGGTGACTTCAAAGGTAAGGCAGTGACAGGATAGATCTCCAGGACCAGGGTGTCATCAGAGAAGGTATATCTGCCTCTATACAAGGTGACAGAGCAACCCTGAGAAGTTAACGGATGTTTGAAGAAAAGCCTTGTCCACCAGGGTTCACCCGTCACTGTATATGCCCAACTTTATGTGAAACAGAAGGGCTGCCACCAGGCCAGGAGGCTTTGATCCCATAACATTTCAAAGTTACCTCTATTGTGAAGCAGGACAGCCAGGCTTCCTCCACTTCTTCTAGCAGGGCCAGCCTGGGGTGCAGTGATTTGGGTTAAAGGGTGGCAGATGAATTAGCCATAGGGTCCCTATTAGCCGGGGTGACCTATTTCTAGGGGGACAATTTAAGAGTAGCAAGTGTCAGGCAGAGTAGAATAGGATGCAGGATGTCCCATGCCCCAGGTCGTTCCTGCTCAGTGTCAGCTGGGAACTCTGGCTCAGCCCTGCCTTTTCATGTGGGAAGCTGGGGCCCAGGGTGGAGAGAGATTCCCCAGTAGGAGAAGAGATGGAAGCCAGGAAGACCCAGAGGAGCAGTGGCTCCAACACTCCTGCACATGGGCCCTGAACAAAAGACTCTTCCCCACACTGCCTGAGGTGGCTGTACCACCCAATACTGGTTGGGAAACTGAGGCTTAAAGAGACAGCCCACATCAAAGGGCCTCCCGTCCAGGAGGCTAGAAGTACCTTTTCCTGACTCAGATCTGCTGTTCCTTCCACTGAGGGAAGCTGGGCCTCCATGGAGTTTTGTCTACCATCTTTTGCCTCAGCCCAGGCTTGTTCCTAAACTAAGGCAATGGTTTTTCAAACCCACCAGAAGTTTCCTGGAGACTGTGGGGTAAATTTTGTGGCCAAATATAAATTTAAGGAGCAGCGTGCAATCTGGCCACAGCGATGACCACCCGGCAGCCAGACTGATTCCACTGCAAGGGACACCAAATCCAAACGGAAGAGAGCATGTAAGGGAGAGGTCGCCATTCACACGTCAGATCTGATGTTGGTGTAGCAGCCTACGTGAGGCTTACAGGATTCCACATCAGCTCTGATGCTGACCCAAGATGGTTGCTGTGTGACCTCCACATCCATGTTTTCCACTTTCTTTTTTTTATTATTTTAAAAATGATTTTTTTCCTGTGCATTGTTGTTTTGCCTGTGTGAGGGTGTCAGATTCCCTGTAGTTAAGATAGTTGTAAACTGCTGTGTGGTGCTGGGAATTAAACCTGGGTCCTCTGGAAGAGCAGCCAGTTTTCTTACCCACTGAGTCATCTCTCCAGCACCCATGTTTTCTACTTTCAAGGCAGAAAAGAAAAGGTCATGGCCAGGCATAGGGAGGTAAGGTGTGGTGCTACAATTTCTTGTTTCATAGGACACAGGGTCCCTTGGCCATCCAGCCGCTAAGTGGCCTGGGTGTGGGCTAGCTGCCTGAAGAGAGTCATGTTCCTGAGGTAGGATAATGCAACTTCTTCACAGCGAGGAACATGTCAGATAGTCCTATCTCATGGAACTTGGGGTGTAATGTGTTTGTGGGATATGTGAGTTTGCTGTGTGGTCTCACAGGTAACAGGACCTCACACACAGGGCAAAGTACCTGTGAAGGACACAGAGTGTTCTAGTAACCAACATGGTGGAGGAATATCCCACCATCCTGCCCCATTAGTGGGGCATCCAGTATATCTCTTCAGCAAGGGCCTCCCCAGGTGTGGTGATGCTCCACTCCTTCCTGAGTCCCTCAAAACCATATATCAGTATGTGCCAAAGCAGCCGGAAGAGACCCTCCTGCCCAGGGCACTCAGGGAAGCTGAGATCTGAGCAGTTAGAGTGTGTCCAGTCAGCTTTCCACCACTGTGACAGGACACCCAAAGATGCTTGGCTCACAAGGACCAGAGGTTTATTTTGGTTCATGGCTTTGGAGGTTTCTGTCTGTGGCTTAGTGCTGTTATGTTTGGCCTGTGGTAGCACAGTGCCTCATGGCAGGCATGTGAGGTAAAGGAAGGTGGGTATGCCAGGGTACCCAGAAGGCAAGAGAGAAACAGAAGGGCCAGGTTCCCTATATCTCCTTCAAGGAAATGCCCTGGTGACCTAACTTCCTTCCAGTAGCATTACCACCTGAAGGCTCCCATCTTCCTATACACCAGAGTCTGAGGACCAAGCAAGCCTTCAACATATGGGCCTCTGAGGGAACTCTAGATCTAACACAACACATAGCACATGGAGACCTGAAAAGTCTGGGTTGTGTATCCCTGATGGACCATGTCAGGGCCATCCTGGATGCCCTATGGACTACACCAGCAGCCCCATACAAACCCAGCAGGCACTGAGGGCATCATGTGGCTTGGAGCCCAAGGACACCCTACTGTCTCCCGTGGATCAACAGTTCCAAGACATAGTGGGAAGCCCCCATCCCATACCTAGCCTGCTCAGTGTGAAGGTGGGTTGAGAAGACAGGCAGGCTCACGTCAGGCTAGCCCTGAGCAAGCTGTCCTGCGATCCCTGCCTACTGCTACTGGGTGAACCACTAGCCTCTTGGTGCTCTGTGGTATGACATGGAATTACCTCTCCATTCCCAGACAGGGCCCTGTGAGATCAAAGTATGCCTAGTTTAATGTGGGTCACAGATAGCCGTGCTCCCAGTGTAAGCACTGCTAACCACCGTGGCACATGGTGTCCACTCACAGGAGAAGGCCACAGAATCCACTCTACCAATGGGTCATCACTGTAGACATCAGATAATAATGTCTGGAAGCCAGGATTCAGCCCATGAGCCCACATCTTGAGCAAATGCCCCATTTCTCCCTTGATCTGCACATCTCTAGGCTGAATGCTTCCCTAACTGATATCTAAACTAAATATAGAGAGCCTGTCTAAATTTAGTACCTCGAATGAATCTCTCTATTCATCTCCAGTCTTTCCAGTGCCCACCCCCAGCACCCCACTGAGATTTAATGATCAGACCTTGGATGTGAGCTTCTGAGCCTCCCTGGAGCTAGAGGCTAGCACTGTGAGGGGGCGAGGAATAGAGAACACCCCTCCCACTGGCAGCCTGTGCCATGAACCACAATGGGAATCAGACATGATCATGCATGTTTGGAAAAGAGACAACAGGGTCCACAACATGGTCCAGGGATGCTGATTTACTCTGGAAATAAATGGAAGTATTCATAACAGAATAAATAGCTTGAAATCAACCATTAGTGTTGGGGTAAGAACTAGTAATATGCTCACTAGGAAAAAGCCCTGATCAGTCGTGATGAGTTTTAGGGTCCTGCACGTAAGAGAGAGAGAAGCACATGGCTGCACAACTGAGAGACCTAGAAGTGCCATGATAAGTTCACCGTCTGCTGGATCCATAGCCTCCTGACTTCTGCTTGAGGCCCTGAGTTGTCAGGGCCCAAGATGGCTGTTGGTGCTCCACCCATCCAACCCACACTCTGAGCAGCAGGACAGATGGAAGAAGAGAGAACTATATCCCTCCCTTTTTAAAAGACTGGTAGATCTATACAGGCTGTTCTACTTGCATTTCATGGAGAAACCTTGGCCACACAGTGTGGCCAGGGACAACAGGAGACACTGCGCCAATATGAATGTTCGAGAACCAGGGCTCAGTTAAGGTTGAGAAGAGGGATGTTAGGTATTAGGCAGTTGCCCTGCCTCCTTCCAGAAGGAATTCCTAACAAGGGGAGAGCATGTCACAGACGCCAAGGAGCAGGAGGTGTGGGTGGATCTGAGTTTCCTGACGATGTCTTTATGGGCAGGACATGAGCAGGAGCCTGGCCATTACAGTAGGGCAAGCAGGATCTACTACATCGCGGAAGGATGAGTGAGTGGGAAGTGATTACAGTAAGCAGTAGCATAGCCATCAGCTGGACCCATGACCCGAACCCAGCCCATACCAAGGAGATGATGGCAGACACGATGAGAAAGAGAAGGCATTTGGAGGGGGTCCGTCAGTTAGGAATTGGCAGTTAGGAAAGTTGCTTTTGGGGTGGCCACTGGACAGCCATAAAGGCTGTTTCAATGGAAGAGTGTGTCCCCCCACCTGAGCTACCCCACAGAGGGGTGCTGTGTGCTGGAACCCAGGGAAGCACCCTGCTGGGCTCTTGGAGTCACTGCTAAAACACCCCAGTGGGGTGAGTTGCCATGGCAGGAATAGCACATTCACAGTGGATTCCTAATTACAACAGCTGGACAAACACAGTGTTCCAACCGAGGGAAGGACATAAAAGTGGGCCCAAGTGACAAAGAGATCCCTTTAGTGGCACCAAGCTGTGGGGGTGAGCTGGCACAGCAGCCTGCTGAAGAAAAGTGCATACTTCAGACTCTTCCAGCCACTACTTGTTACCCTCATAGAAGCCTGAGCTAGGGGACAGGAGCACTTGCGTTTTCCATAGAGTGAGTGATTCTACCATCGAGCACAGGGCTGCCAGCATGTCACTGGGGAGAAACAGGCCTGCCTGAAAGACATGACCCCCAAAGTATCCTGGATGGCAGTGAGTGAACCTCGAAGTTAGAAAGACAATGCGTATGACCGTCACTGTCAATGCTATTTGTTTAATCAGAAGTTTATGAACTTGAGTTTTAATGACAGCCCGGTTGGATGAGCAGGTCCTAAAAGTGTTAACATTTTAACAACTGGTCCTTTCTAGGGGAACAAGATGGCCTCACATAATATTTCAAACTTTTCCTTACACACAGGGCTGGATGCCTGGCACTGTCATACTAACAGCCAACTTGGCACCCCCTCCCCCACCCCAGTTTTGTTGAAGCACCTGGAACTCACTTTACTGAAAAGGAAGTGACATCTGCAAAAGGGAAGTGAAGGTATGATGGCCAATGCCTGTGATCCCAGCACTAGGAGGCAGGGGCATGATGGTCTGCTCAAGTTGAGGCCAGCCTTGTCTACAAAGAAAGTTCTACCCAGTTGGGGCTACATAGTGAGACCCTGTCTTAAAAAGACAAAACCCCCAAAATGGGAAACAAAACAAACAACTAGGCAATTGAGGGGCAAGCATGCACAGCCTGGCTGGTTTTGCTGGCACCCATCTATCTTGAACAAGGTTTGCTAGCTTGTGATTGGCTGAGACTTGCCTCCTCCTTCTGGCCATGGATTATGGTATGTTATAGGTCATGGTATAAGGAAAGCCTTTAGGCCAAATGTAAATTGGCTTGGAGACAGCTTTGGGCCAAGCATCTCAACAGTCAGTTTCCATTACAGAGGCTCCACCCATTAGGCAGAGCTTGGAGAATCCTGCAGAAAAGGGAAAGTAAAGATTGTAGGAGCCAGAGGGGTCAAGGACACCACAAGAAAACCTACAGAATCAACTTACCTGAGCTCATAGGCGCTCAGAGAGACTGGCCCAACAGTAGGTTGGCCCAACAGTAGGACTGGCCTACGCCCTCTGCATGCATGTTATAGTTGTATAGCTTGTTCCTCTTGAGGGTCTCCTAACAGTGGGCACAGGGGCTGTCTCTGACTCTGATGCCAGCTTTTGGGACCTATTCCTCCTCATGGAATGCCTCATCCAACCTTAACAGAAGAGGAGGTGCCTACTCTCACTGCAACTTGACATACCATGGCTGGCTGATACCCATGGGGGGCCCACCTGTATCTGAAGAGAAACAGGGGTGAAGGATGGATGCAGGGGGGATAGAGGGGAGGGGGAAAGGGGGGAATTGGGAAGAGGGGAGGGAGAGAAACTTTGGTTGGGATGTAAAAACAAAATAAAACAAACATAAAAGAATTCTACTTTGATCTGATTCTTTCTGCTGTATGTGGTTAGTTCTGAACTTGTGATTTTTACTTACTCTAAGAGGCTGACCTACTTGGACATTAGCCAGTGAAAGATTGGCAGCTGGATGACAGCAGGTCACACCACTTGTAAGCCATCCATCATTCCTTTGCTTATTTGGACTGACACCATTTGTCAGATGCTAAATTACAGTAGTTGAGTGTGTCTGGTCTGAATTTTCAGAGCTGTCACAGATCTATCCATGGGGTCATATGACATGTTTTACTGTTCATGGAGACTGCTTATCTCACTCTTCTTTTAAAAGTAATATTCCTATTCTGGAGAGATGGCTAAGAACAAGCCAAGAACATGCACTGTTCTAGTGGAGAGCCCGAGTTCAGTGCCTAGCACCACCCTGTCTGGGGGATCACAGCTGTGTATATACAGCCCCAGGGGATGGATCTGATGCTCTCTTCTGGACTCAATTAGTATACACACCACATGCACACATACACACAGATATAAAAATAAATCTAAAAATAATATTCTTAGCTAGTCATTCACATTGTATTTCCGATGAGTCAGATTATCCTGCCCCATTTCTGAAAGGAATGGTGTTTTTAATTAGAATAATTAAATGTATGAGTTAGGAGTGAGAGGTAGACCCTAACTCCCACATTGCCAGTATTCATCTGCTTTTCGTTTATTCAAGCCCACTCTGTGCACTAAGAAGTATTTATAGTTTTCTTATATATTCATCTTTCCAACTCATGCTTGTGTTTTCTCTGCTTGTTATTTAAATGCTCTACTTCCAAGCCCCTGACTTAGGGTATGATTGACAGGTCTTCTCAGACAGATGGCAATTCTCCATCTTTTACACCCTTGCATTTCTTAGGTTCTTCATAAATTAAGGGGCTTGCTCAGGACTGCCAGAGCAAGACCCTGAGTCCCTGGTAGTGGCTGTATATTCCATACTTTTGCTGGCCATGCTTCAACTTCCTCAAGGTCCAATGGGACCCTTCCTGGCACACAAACCATGGCCTGAAGGCTGCATAAAGCCCAACACTAAATCATGAATTTACTTAAGGCATTATAGATTATCTCTAAGATCCTTCTTTCTCTCTCTCTCTCTCTCTCTCTCTCTCTCTCTCTCTCTCTCTCTTTCTCTCTCTCTGTGACTTTTGAGTATGAGGTTTGTAGATGACAATGTGACACAGAGAAGAAAGGTGACTGTCCATGCCTGTCCTAAGCAATTCAGTGAGGTCTACTCATTCATGATTACGGTGTGTCTTTCCACATGGAATTATAGCTAAAGTGAGAGAACTCTTCTCGGTGTGTAGAAAGGGGTGTGTGTTGCTGTTTTCTTTTTTAAACAAATACTCATGTCTGCTCACCAAAATCTTCTTCCTGATTTATGACATAAACTTTCTGTTCTGCAGGCCCAGTTGTTGTCACAATGCAGCTAACCAGGATCACTTGGTCAGTGTAGTGGACCTGATCTGGCTGCAGCCCAGATGTTCTGAGCTGCTAACATGACCCTACCCTGGTGCTAGCTGTCAGGCTCACGTCACCGAGAACTAGCGGGATCTTCTCCACATCTTACTTTGGTCCTCAACACACGTGGTGCAGATGAGGAAGGGAGCCAGACTCTCAAGACATTTGTGTCTCCACTTGAAGGTGGAGCATCTGCTTCGTGAGGGTTTCCGGTCTTGATTCCTGATCCACATTGGCTTCATCTTCTGCCACTGAGGTTTGGTGTCTCAGAATGGGCTTCACACCACCTGGCTCACATCCGGTTCCTTGATGGAGTCACATGGTATAAATGGCTCTGCACATACCCAGAGAGGTTTGTTGGCCATTGCTGCTTTTGGTTTCCAGCACTGTTCTCTGAAGACTATCAAGACACTGCCTTGAAAGGCCTCTCCAGGCAGGAGTTGGAAGCAGCTAGTCACAGCACATCCAAGAGCAGAGACACAATAAATACATTCATAGAGCTAGCTTCACTGCTCTTACGCTGTTGAGGGTCCCAAATCCAGGAATGATGTCACCCAGGTGGAGGCAGGATCTTCTCACATCAATTAAGATAAGACAATCCCCCATAAACATGCCCACTGGCTAACCCCGTCTATTCAGTTCCTCTCAGAAAGTCCCTTCCCAGAGGGCTGGGACTTTTCGTTGAGTCATGTTGACAATTAAAACTAGCCATCACACCCAAGTCTTCTGGAAGTCTGGAAGCCTCTGGTGGAAGGAAGCCAAGACCCCAAAGGGCTGTAAAAGGCAAGCAGTTCTGGGGCTCAGACTTGGGCTTGGGCTTGTGCTGGCCTGAGGACAGTTGGACATGGCAGGCAGGAGCTTCCTCCAAACGTGTACCCAGGAGGCTGCTGGGGAATTGCTGCAACCATGGAGGACAATTTCTGGAACCTGGTCTGGCCACAGAGGGTAGCTGGAGATGAACTCAAACAATATAGGGGTAGACCTCTCCTTGGAGACATCCAGAGATTTCTGAGATGACTGTAACTGTTTCTGGGAACAAATGACACTGGGACATGCTGTCACCACTTCGTGATTGTGTAG